>NC_047086.1:356683468-356983468 GCF_902459505.1 Geotrypetes seraphini | reverse complement strand
AGTGCCAATTGCACTACTAAGAGCCTTCACCAGAGTTTCAAGCACTGGTTACGCTTCCTGTAACCTCTACCTTCTCTGGGCTAGACATATCAACCTTATTACAAGATTCATCTGTGAGATATAATATTCAAAATCTATTTCATTAAGATTTCCAATGTTTTAGGCACTTAAAATCGATCAGACGGCTTTCCTCTTCCGTTCAGTATTATATGGTCGAGTTGTGGAATCAATTTTCATTTTCCCTGAGGTCCTGTGATCTTTATTTTTTGTTTAGGTGGAACCTGAAACTTTCTTTTTCTGTAAATTTGATTTTTCCAGAGAATTAATTTGTTTAGCTATTGCAATAGAGTTTTTGTAATTTCTGGATGAAATGATCCAGTTCTTGTACTGTGGAATCTTTCCTTAAACTGTTATGGTACAGGCAGAATACAAGTCCTGGTAGAACCTAACAAAACATTACATTACATTGCAAACATAACATATGAGGTAACAATAGCACTTATTCCAACACCTGTTGGGAATTTTCTAGATAGTTTTTTTAGGTAGTTAGGGGAGGAGCAGAGTAGAAAAAGCAGATGTTGTTCCCTCTTTCTACGAAGTTGAAACAAGGAGGCAGCACTCTAATTTTCAGTGGGAGTTGGATGTAGGCCTAATATTGAAGGAGGATTTAGGGAGAATCATTATGAGATAGAACAGCACAGTTACTATCTCATTCAGATAGGTCTCCTTTGTTAGTGAAATAGGGCACTGACCAAGGCCCACACAACGAGAATAGGAGCTGACAGAGACCTTCACGTCAGTCAGGGGAAAATGGAGGAACTCACAATGTTGAGTGGACCCGACACTCATCTAGCAGAGCGAAGGGAAACTATGTCACCAAGGCACCCAAGAGGAGAGAAGAAGTTCCAGGAGGGAACATTACAGAAGAGGAGAGGAAGAGACTGAATTCAACCAGGAGAGAGGAGAACAAAAAAAAAAAAAAGTTTAAACGTCAAGTACAGTGTTCCAGTATTTGTAAATTATTTTTCTTTAATGTTTGCCTTCCACTTAATTTTGTGTGAAGTCACAGATGAATGGATTTTTACTCACCCAGTAATTGTCAGGCCAATATTTAAACCCACACACAACACTACACTCAATAAATATGCCAGAAATCCTATAATAGTAACAACAAAGAGGCACAACCAGTCACAACAGGGTTTGGATGGGGGACGCTCAGAATAAACTACCGTTCCAACCTGAAACGACTCCACTCAAGAGATAAAGGGCGCTCTCAGTGTGAACCATCAGCAGTCAGTGTGTTTTTTTTAACGTCAGCTGATGGTGAAAGGAGAAAGGTTGGGAGCAACTTCTTAATACCAGTGCTGTAGCCAAGGGGGAGGTGTAAATACAATATAGAATACCGATCTTAGGGGCCTGGGTCCTCCACTTTGGGTGCAGGTTCCCTCCAGTCCTGAAGCATGCCCTTAAGCAGCTGAAAAGATGCCAAAGCCCCACATGTCAAAAGAAATATGGTATTCCAAGCCGCTCTGCTCCTCCTTGCACTGCTTCTGTAATACAGAAATCTACAACATGCCTCCATTAGGACTTCTCACACATTCTCAGTTCATGAAAGAAGTGAGCATGCTCGGGGAGTCCTGAGGTTGGTGCCTGGAGGCATGCTGCCGTTTTCTGTATTAGAAAAGTACCATATTTTTCAAACCATAAGATATACCAGTCCATAAGACGCACCTACCTGTAGAGGAGGAAAAACCAAGAAAAAAAAATTTGGTTCAGAATTTTTTTTCTTCTTGGTTTTTCCTCCTCTACACATAGGTGCATCTGGTGGGCTGGTGCGTCTGGTGCTGGGAAGCCCAAAACAGCCCGAGAAGCAGTCTGCAGCCCAAAACCGCCCGCAGCCTGAAACTGCCCACAGCCCGAAGAAGCAGCCTGCAGCCTGAAGCTACCCAAAGAAAGGCCTCCCCGAAGCTGCCCAAAAGCCTTCCCGAAACTGCTCATAAAAGGCCCCCTGGTACCTTTTTTAGGAAGCAGTGGTCCAGTGCGGTCTCCTCTCTGTAGAGCAACGCGATGCACAATGCAGGAGCGTGGGACCGGGCAGGAAGCGCAAAGGTCGCGCTCCTGCATTGGGCTTTGCATCGCTCTACAGAGAGGCAGCTGTCCAGCAGGAGACCACGCTGGACCACCACTTTTTTAAAAAGGTACGGGGGTGTGTGTGTGTGGTATATTTGGTCCATAAGACACCCCTCCCCTTTTCCACCCCCTTTTTGGAGGTAGTAAAAGTATGTCTTATGGTCTGAAAAATATGGGAGTTCAAGGAGGCGTAGAGAGGCTTGGGGCACTGCATTTCTCTGGCTGGTGGGGCCTCTACATCCCCAGGGATGTTTAAAATACATGCTGGTGGGGGAAAGAGGAGGAGGAGGGAGAAATACATTGCTCCCCAAAATTGGAGGGCTGGTTATGCCTCTGCTCAGCATTTCTTACTTAAATGCCATCTTGTCCTTCTTCCCATTCTAACTGCAAATAAATTGAAGTAATTGCTCCAGGACTGACCAAATATATTCTTTCCTTCCCTCCCAATAAATAAATTCAAACTTTCCCCAAGCATTAGCTAGATTTTTTCCCCCTCCTTTCAGTAAATGAATTTCAAGAATTTTCTCCAAGGCCAGGCAGATCATTTTCTTCTCTCCTGCTCTATGAACATTTCACAAAATTGCCTCAAGACTGATCACAACCTCCTTCTTTCTTCCCTCCCTGTTTTCACACTTAGGAAAAACTGTCCCTATGGCAGAGAGAGATTCCATCTACACTTCCTGTCCTAACAACTATACTGCCTTCTTTTGGACAGGAAGGAGGGAAGCCTCCTTGCTGTAGAGCAGTGGTCTCAAACTCAAACCCTTTGTAGGGCCACATTTTGGATTTGTAGGTACTTAGAAGGTCTCAGAAAAAAATAGTTAATGTCTTATTAAAGAAATGACAATTTTGTATGTGATAAAACTCTTTATAGATTATAAATCTTTCCTTTTGGCTATGTCTTAATAATAATATTGTAATTTATAGCTAAAGAGACATATGATCAAAAAACTATTTTATTTTACTTTTGTGGTTATGATAAACATACCGAGGGCCTCAATATAGTACCTGGAGGGCCGCATGTAGCCCCTGAGCTGTGAGTTTGAGAGCACTGCTGTAGAGGTATTGTGGTATTTTTTTTCTCAGAGAAACAGATTAGGGGCGTGGGGGGGGAGGGGGAAAAGATTAGGCTAGATTTGGGAGATTTTGTTTTATCCACAGGAAGAATCAGAACAGGTTCCTAGTCAAAATATTGTAAAATTAATCATGGGGAATGAGGCAATTCACTGCCTATTTGTTTTGCTGTGTTTTACAGTACACGTGTTTAACTTTTTTTTTTTTTTTTTAAAGAGTGCAGTTGGTTTAATGCAGGAATTCTAGCACAGGGAGAGAGCCTACAAAGGAGCACCTATATTTAGGCACCTAGAGGGTAACTATTGGGTACATATTCTATATAGGCAAGTAGATACTGACTGTCCAGTACAGAATACTAGAGTAATTGACAGTGTTGCCTGTTATTTTGTAAAATTAATATTATTATATTACACTTACTATTTACGTTTCACAAAAGTAATGCTACTGTGCAAAGCAATAAATGAAAGGCACTAGTTACTAGAACTAACAAATCAATTCAGGAAGAGATGAAAGTGGCTATGGCACTCGAAGCCCAAATGATGAAGTTACAAATGTGTTATTTCGGTCACACCATCAGAAAAGAAAGATCACTGGAGAAGGACATCATTGGGAAGATTGAAGAAACCAGGAGAAGAGGGTGACCTACAATCAGATGGCTGGACACGTTGAACACAACCTGGGGATGACGCTAGAAGACATTTTTGGACTAGCACAAAACTGATTTCTTTTTAGATCTGCAATTCATCAAATCACTAGGACTCGAACCAATGAGTCCAATGTCACCTACCAATAACAATTACATGTAATTTTGTAAAAGTAATATATTATAGTTACTAGTTACTTTGTAAATCCTATATAATAAAACCCTAGAGCGCACATGCGCTTTTGAAACTTCGTGATCCCTGCCGCTGTGATTTCTGATCCGTGGCCGCGTTCCATTTTAGAACGTGGCGGCAGGGATCACTCTAGCCACTCCCCTCCTTCCGCCCTCACTCACCAACTGCTGGAGGACGCACAAGCAAGCTCTCTCCCTGCCCGCTTCCTCACCGCCCCGATTGGTGCTGGCGGCGGCTGCCAGGAGGAGGGCTTAGTGGAGTGCAGCCGCACGCCAACACCTTCACAGTCTCCTGAGCCGCGTCCTTGCCACCCTTGCCGGCGCTCAGTCTTCACGCTTCCGCGACGCAGGCGGGGATCGGAAAGGGTATGGGAGCCGAGTCAGCGGGGGTTGGGCTGGGAGGGGAGAGAAGCGGTCTGCCTCGGTTTTTTCAAGGCCTGGTTTCTTCGGGCAGCAGCAGCGTTTACAATTCGCTGCTGTTGCCGGCTTCAGGCCTTACTCTCTGGCGGGTCCTGCCTACTTTCTGTTTTCAGGAAGACGACCTGACAGAGAGGAAGACCTGAAGCCGGCAACAGCAATGAATTGTGAATGCTGCTGCTGCCTGATGAAGTTCAAGGAAGAAAGGGAGCAGAGGGGTAGAAAATGGCTTGGAGCGAAGAAGACATGGCAGGGCATGGAGGGAAGGAGGAATGTATCAGACCAAGGGAAAAGGAAGGGGGAAAGGAAGGAGGAGATGTCATATGGAACAGAGAGAGAGAGGATGGAAAGAGAAGAGAGAGCAGTGAATGGAAGGGGCAAGACAGAGGGTGAACAGTAGATAGAAGAGGTAGAGAGAGGGAGACAGACACTGAATGGAAGTGTGGGGGAGAGGAGGGACAGCCGCTGAATGGAAGTCTGAGGAACAGGGGGAGCAGATGGAAGGAAGTGCAGAGGAGAAAGAAAAAAGGGCACATGCAGGATTGAGGGAAGAGGATAGAGTTAGAAATAAAGATAGACAGACAGGGGGCCAGGGAGAGACAGACAGCATCCAAGAAGAGAGAGACAAATAAAAAAAAACCAGACAGATATGTACTCTAGCACCCGTTAATGTAACGGGCTTAAACACTAGTATAATATATTACACTTACTATTTACTTGTATAATAAAAGTAATAAGTTAAGTTTTTAAGGCGTCCTTTTATCAAACTGTAGTAGAGCTTTTTATTGCGGGCCAGAGAGGTAAATGCTCTGATGCTCATAGGATTTGAATGAGTCAGAGCATTTACCCCACCAGCCGATGGTAAAAAGCTCTACTATGGTTTGATAAAAGGGGCCCTAAGTTGAGGGCTCCTTTTACTAAGGTGTGCTAGCATTTTTAGCGCATGCAGGAAATTACCGCACGCTACGCTTCTAGAACTAACGCCAGCTCAATGCCGGCATTAAGGTTTAGCGAGCATGGCAATGTAGCGCATGCTTTTCTGCGCGTTAAAGCCCTAGCGCACCTTAGTAAAAGGAGCCCTAAGTTATTGAGAAAAGTAAACAACAGAAAGAGCACTGATGTTCTGGATATAAAAGTACATAAAATAAAAGCACAGTAATAGGATTGTTGACTGCAAATTTAATGCTTTTCTTTTAAGGGTTATTTTTTATTTATGCACTAACTGCATCCCTTAGGCATCCTCTCGGGCTCTGAGATAGAAACATAGAAACATAGAAACATAGAAATAGACAGCAGATAAGGGCCCACGGCCCATCTAGTCTGCCCACCTTAATGTCCCTCCCCTACCTTTGCCCTGTGAATAGATCCCATGTGCCGATCCCATTTGGCCTTAAAATCAGGCACGCTGCTGGCCTCAATCACCTGTAGTGGAAGACTATTCCAGCGATCAACCACTCTTTCAGTGAAAAAGAATTTCCTGGTGTCACCTCGTAGTTTCCCGCCCCTGATTTTCAACGGATGCCCTCTTGTTGTCGTGGGACCCTTGAAAAAGAAGATATCTTCCTCCGCCTTGATGCGGCCCGTAAGATACTTGAACGTCTCGATCATGTCCCCCCCTCTCTCTGTGCTCCTCGAGCGAGTATAGCTGTAATTTGTCAAGCCGTTTTTCGTATGGTAGATCCTTGAGTCCCGAGACCATCTGGGTGGCCATTCTTTGCACCGACTCCAGTCTCAGCACATCCTTGCGATAATGCGGCCTCCAGAATTGCACACAGTATTCCAGGTGGGGCCTCACCATGGATCTATACAATGGCATAATGACTTCCGCCTTACGACTGACGAAACCCCTTCGTATGCAGCCCATGATTTGTCTTGCCTTGGACGAAGCCTGCTCCACTTGATTGATCCACAGATACGCTGATCAGAATCTGCTGACTGTTCCCCCAATCAAAGAACTTTACTATACTCGAAACACCATCTTTTCTGCCAATAGTCAAAGGCCCCTGTCCTGTGGAATGCTCTGCCATCACACCTCCGCCTTGAAAACTCCCTCGACAAGTTCAAAACCAAACTCAAAACCTTTCTATTTCAAGACGCTTACCAAAATACAAGATAAGATCCTTTCCCCAATTACTTCTAACGATTAATGAGAACCGCTTTTAAGAAGCAACTTCCCTTCCCTCCGTATTTTTCCCCTTCCCCCCCTCTTTACCTCCTTTTAATTTTTCTTTTAACTTCGATGTCATTTTGAATCTTTCCCTTCCCCAGTCCCTCTTGTATCAATTTTGTCTATGTTCTTGTCCACATATTGCCCCATTTTACTTTTATTTTAATTTTAGCATTTTAAACCAATCAGATGTAGATGGTCGGTATATCAAATTGTGAATAAACTTGGAAACTTGCTCTACTCGGATAGTGTACCCTAAGTTGAGCCACAAAGCTAACCTGGCACTGGCCTAAATATTGGTTGGTGCCTGGTTAACTTTCAGGTAACTTTCTAAACAGCACTGGAGTACTATTTGACAGTTAAGTGCAGTTTTACACATTGTGGCTAATAATAATAGTCTTTTATTGAGAAAGGCATGGGGGAAGTCACTGCTTGCCCTGGATTGGAAGCATGAAATATTGCTACTCCTTGTGTTTTGGTTAGGTACTAGGGACCTGGATCGGCCACCGTGAGAATGGGCTACTGGGCTTGATAGACCATTGGTTCTGACCCAGTAAGGCTATTCTTATGTTCTTAATACTGGTAACTGTTATTGTAGTTTGATATGATTATGGGGATGAAACTCCACAATTAATTTCAAAAGTATTGGTCTTACAATAAAACTTAGAAGTCTAGGAAGGTGTGGGGGGAGGGGGTGGGGAAACAAATGATCAAAGAAGATTGGGATTGGTGAAGTGGGTACTGAAATAGCTGTGTGCTATAAGAGGCCCCACGATCCCTTTCCCAAATTGGTTTTCTGATGTTTCTTTCCCATGTAACTTTGATTGTGTGAACATCTGTAATATATACCTCCGCTGTATGGGATGAGGTTTGTGTGAAAATTTCCTTAAGGATTACTTTTTAAGCTATATTGGTATAGAAGAAGAAGAATATGGGTGGATGAGAATTAAAGTGATTAAGAGCTCAAATAGAAGAGATGTAGTGACGAATACAACCCTGTTTTCTCCTGATAACTTTCAGGTTCTGGCAGCTAGCTGTTCTGCTGCTCCCTTCCTCCCTTGTGACCCCCAATCTCCCTTCCACTCTGCACGTATGTTAAGGCAGCCTGGCCTACCTGTACATATCTGCTGATTCTTTGCTCCTTCCTTCTGCTGTAATCACTAGAGCAGGGAGCTAAGGCTCTTTGAGGCCCCAGGGTGGTGTTCCTCAACTAATGCTGCTCTGCATTCTCTTTGTTGAGCACCTTCTCAGGTAGGAAGTGGCAAACTCCTGGGGGGGGGGGTGGGGGTCCCACTATTTTGTATTTTCCTCCAAGAGCTCAAGCTCAAAAGTGATTGGACTATTTTTCCAGCACAGACCTCCTTCATTTTTTTCAGTGATTGGCACCTTTCTGGCGCAGGGATCCAGAATGTTCTTCATGCAACAGCATAGGAAAGCAATTTAGGGCTAGATTCAATAAATGGCATCCAAAGTTAGACAAATCAAAAAGAACTAAACCATATATAAGCAAGAACATCAAATCAATCTATATAGTATAGATCGTTATAATAGAATCACTGCAATCACTAACACAAGTGGAGAAAAAGAGTCCTCAGAAAAATGACCCTACATGATTCAGTACATCAAGTCGTGCAAACTGGGGCACCATACAGTCACTGGTCTCTCAAAAAACTCCACAACGTTCATATATTCAAAATACCATTCAAACAGGATTGCAGAATAATTTTCTCAAACACAGAAATACTACAGGACTAAATCAATTCAAACATTTCAAAATTGGTGCAAGGAGTCATTCCAAAAACCAAACTTTCACCAGCCAGACTCGACAGCAGCCCTGTTGTGCACAAAGCTATCTCAAGAGCCCTGACATATATCCTCCTCAAAATCACCACAAAACAAAAAAGAAAATAGAAAGAATCGTCCTGTTCAAGGCTTACCAGGCGCCAGGATGATCAATACTGAGCTAGTGTACTGCAAAGGGCATTCTATGCAGAGCATCTTAGCTTAGTGCATATTTTGCATCTAAATTAGGTAGGGTTGCCAGATTTTCCAGAACTAAAATCTGGACCCATGGCCACGCCCCCAGGCCCACCCAGTTCTACCAGAGTCATGCCCCGTTCCATCCTCCAGCCGCACCCCCTCAACCTGTTCACATGTTGGGATGGCATCTGCATATGCGCTGGTGTGATGCGATGATGTCAAATGCGTGCACGCAAGTGTATGTCACTCCATCGCATCCGCGCATGTGCAGATGCCATCTGGTCGCTCCTAGCTGGAAGCTTTTCAAAACCCGGACAAAATGCCGGGTTTTGAAAAGCTGTCCAGATGCCTGGACATATCCTCTAAATGGAGGACATCTCCAGGGAAATCCGGACTTCTAGTAACCCTAAACTTAGGGTTAGAGAATGACGCAGGGACAAATTTGTCCCCGTCCCCATGGGATCTCAATATCCCTGTCCCGTCCCCATGAGTTCTGTCCCTGTCCCATTCCTACAAGCTCTGCCCTAACTGCACAAGCCTCAGACACTTAAAAATCATAAATGCTCAAGGCTTGTGCAGATGAGGACACAGCTGGTAGGAATGGGGCAGAGATAGGGACAGCTCGGGGGGATGGGACACGAATAGAGAGATCCCACAGGGATGGGGAAAATCTGTCCCTGTGTCATTTTCTACTTAGGGTGTGAGCATTTACTCTGTCCAAAAGCCGATGTAAATGCTGGTGACAAGCTGATAGTTAGATATACAAACTCAAGTATCAATCATAATAAAACCCTTAGCGCGCATGTGCACTTTAAATGCCATGCCTCCGTGTCTTCGTGCTTCCGTACCTCTCCGCATGTGCAGTAGAATAATCTCGCCTTCTGCCGCCGATCACCTGTGCCTGCGTCAGCTGATTTCCTGCCTTCTGCCCCGATCGCTGACACCAGCTGACTTCCTGCCTTCTGCCGGCTATACGCTGCCGGGACTCCTCTTCTTCTCACCCCCGGACCAGTAGTGGCAGCTCAGTGTGATTTTAACTTAGTCACACAGCTAACACTAGCTTTAATTTAGCTTTAGCTGCAGTTTCATCAAGCAGCCTCGGGGCCTTTTCAAGGCCGGCCCACTTCGATGCTGCGAGGCGAGCTGGCCTAGCAAAAGCCTCAAGGCTGTCTGATGAAACCGTGGCTAAAGCTAAACTAAAGCTAGCGGATGCTGTACAGGGTGAGCAGAGAAGGGGTACTGCTGGACAGGGGGGAGATAAAAGGAAGGGAGAAGGGCTACTGCTGGACAGAGAGAGAAGAGAAGGGGTACTGCTGGACAGGGGGAGCAGGGAAGGGAGAAGGGGTACTGCTGAACAGTGGGGGAGGTAAAAAGAAGGGAGAAGATGGGGGAGGGAAGGAGAACCAAAGAAGAAGCATGCAGGAGGCTCTGGAAACATAGTTAAAAGCACAGAAAAATAAAGTCAACAGACAGCAAAGGTAGGGAAAATGATTTTATTTTCAATATAGTGATTGAAATGTGTCAGTTTTGAGAAAGGGAAGATGTTAAACTTTAACTGTGAGGGCTGTAGAAAAAATAGGGCTGCAAAAAAAATAGGGCTGCAAAAAATATAGTTAAAGTCTTATTAAAGAAATGACAATTTTGTATGAAATAAAAACTGTTTATAGTTTATAAATCTTTTCCTTTAACAGTTAAAGGAAAGATTTATAAACTATAAACAGTTTTACCTCATGCAAAATTGTCATTAATAATAATAAAACCTAAGTGAAGGTTGATGGGGAAAGGGGAAATGGAGAGGGAGTTCTATGGAGGTGAAGGACAGAGAAAAGGGACAGATTTTTAAGTTGGTGAAAAAAAGGTGGAAATAGGGAAGGTAAAAGGGGAAATGGGAGCCTGAATATGGGGGTAAGACATAAGAATAGCCATAATGGATCAGACTAAATCTATTCTAGCCTAATGCCTAATTTATTGGAACACCACTGGCCCATGCATGCCCCTCCCATGGCCATGCCCCTTTTGAATTTGTGTAGGGCTGATCTGGGCATAACTCCTAATTACTGCCAATTAAGTGCTTGCTAACTCCAGTAATTGAATGTTAACACTTATTTGATTAAGTAATTTGCACATGAATCTGGGATCCGCACCCACATTTTGGCAAACTGTACAGAATCCAGTGGTCCGTGCCCTGTTATATTAGTATTTCCATATATTCAACAAGGAAAGGCATTATGACCCTCTTTTATTAAGCTGTGGTAGAGGTTTCTACCGAGGCCCAGAATGCTAAATGCTCCAATGCTGCTTTGACTCGCATTCTATGAGCATCGGAGCAGCGTTGGCATATTTAGCGCTCCGGGTCACAGTAGAAACCTCTATCATGACTTAGTAAAAGGGAGGGGGGGGGATGTAAATCAGTATGTTTCTTAAGAAAATGGAAAACCATGGCATTGTCAGTGGAATGGATGGACAGAGGTCAAGAACCCATAATTATTAGTCTTAGCTACAAGGAAAACACTTCACAAACAAGACTGTGCTTGCTTCACAGTAGTACCACTCATCTTAGTCACAAAAGCATCAAAGATTTATCAAACTAAACTAAACTAAACCTTGGGTTTATATACCGCACCATCTCCACGAATGCGGAGCTCGGCACGGTGTACAGGAAGAAGGATGAGAGAGGAACTACAGTGGAGAGATTAAAGAGTTAGGTGTAAAGGGGGAAGGTGAGAGGCCTAAGAGGGGGGAAGTGTTACAGTTTTGAGAATAGCCAGGTTTTTAGGTGTTTGCGGAAGAGTTGGAGGGAGCTTGAGGTTCGGAGTGGGGAGGTGAGGTTATTCCAGATCTTAGTGATTCTAAAGGGGAGGGATGACCCAAGTTTGCCTGCATGGGAAATTCCTTTTATGGAAGGGAAGGATAGTTTAAAAATTTGGGAGGATCTGGAGGAAGTAGGGGTTGGGGAGTTCCAGGATAGAGGGATAACGGCAGGAAGGATGCCATGTAGGATCTTGTAGGCCAGACACACACATTTGAAGTGGATCCTGGGGATTACTGGGAGCCAATGGAGCTTAGACAGGAGTGGTGAGACGTGATCAAATTTGCTTTTCGCGAAAACAAGCTTAGCTGCGGTGTTCTGAATCCGCTGAAGTCTATGGAGGCTTTTCTTGGTTAGGCTGAGGTAGATAGAATTGCAATAATCCAATCTGGAGAGGATGATGGATTGTACTAGGACTGCGAAGTGTTTTTGGTGAAAATAGGGTCTGACTTTCCTTAGCATGTGAAGGCTGAAGAAGCATTTCTTCACCAGGGATTGGAGATATTCGTTGAAGGATAGAGAAGAGTCTAAGGTGACACCCAGAACTTTGCTTGAGAACTCGAGCTGTAATGGGGGGCCGGAGGACAATGGGATGGAGGAAGGTAGATGGTCTAATTTTGGGCCGAGCCAAAGGAGTTTTGTTTTGGACTCGTTTAGTTTCATATGCATTGTGAATGCCCAGTATTGGAGGTTCTTTATGCATGAGGATATGTTCGTGGAGAGGTTAGTGAGGTTCGAGTCGGTCTCAAGGAGGACGAGGATGTCATCAGCGTAAGTGTAAAGAGTTTCAAGGGGGGATAGTTGGAGTAGTTTCAGGGAGGACATGTAAATGTTAAAGAGGATTGGGGAGAGGGGTGAGCCTTGTGGGACACCACAAGTCGGGGTCCAGGGGGAGGATGAGGTGCCGCTCATGTTAACCATGTAAGAGCGGGAGCGCAAGAATTTGGAGAACCAATCAAGAACTATGGAGCTAATGCCTATCTCGGAGAGTTGGAAAATTAGAATGTCGTGGTGGACAACGTCAAAAGCTGCGGAGAGGTCGAATTGTAGAAGGACAGCAAACTTGTTACGAGAATGCAGTTGCTGAACCTTAGAGATTAGAGAGGCCAATAGGGATTCAGTGCAGAAGTTGGGTCTGAAGCCATATTGGTAAGGTAAGAGGATGGAGAATCTTTCTAAGTAGGAAGAGAGCTGGGTAGATATGATAGACTCGAGCAGTTTGGTGAGGAGAGGGATATTTGCTATTGGACGGTAGTTGGATGGTATGGAGGGGTCTAGGTCAGCTTTTTTCAGTAAAGGGGTCAATGCGATGTGTCCCATTTCAGTGGAGAATAGGCCTGATAATAGGGCAGAATTTATGAGTTTGGTAAGAGATGTGATGGCCTATGCAGGGATTTTCTCAAATAGGTAGGAGGGAAATGGGTCCAGGATGCAGTTGCATGATTTTAACTTGAGGCAGAGTTTAAGGGTCTGAGAATCAGATATGAGCTCGAAGACAGTCCAGGATCTGTCGGTAGGGATGGGGTTGAGAGCAGCTAGGGTGGGGTTGGGTTCAGGGGGCACCAGAGAATTGTAGGAGATTGCGGGCGGGAAGGAGCGCCTTAAGGTAGAGATCTTATCATTGAAGAATTTTGCTAGGACCTCGGCTGAAGGAGATGAGGGAAGAAGGGTGGAGTGATTTTTAGTGGTTAGGGAGCGCCAAATGTTGAACAATGTGCCATTCTGGTTTTTGGATTTGGAGATCTTGTCTCCATAGAAGTTCTTCCTTGCTTTTTTTAATATTGAGTTGTAGAGTTTGATATTGACTCTCCAGGCCTGTCTGTCAGATGAGGATTTGGATTTTTTCCATTTTCGCTCTAAGGCTCGACATTTTTGTTTCAGGTCTCTATGGAGTGGAAGGTACCAAGGGGCTTTATGGGGATAGGTGATGGATTTAGTGGTTTGGGGGGCGAGGGAGTGGTAGGTGGACTTGGAAAGGGCGATCCAGTTGTGCCAATTGTTTTCAGAGTCTGCAAGCTTGGGAATGGAGGGGAGGAGGTTGAGGAATTTGGTCCAGAACAGATCGCTCGAAATTTTTTTCCGGAAGGTAATAGAATTGGGGGATCGGGGTGGGGATCCGAGATGAGACATGAAGATGGGGAGGCAGAAGGCCCCTAGGAGATGGTCTGACAACGGGATGTGTTTCCAACGGGTGTCTTCGGCAGATGTTTTATAAGCGGTGAGGTCGAGGAACTGGATGAGGTCTAGGTTGTGCCCTTTTTCATGGGTAGGAGCGGATGTGGGGGGGGAGAAACCTAGGGAGATGAGGAAGTCATTGAATTCTATCGTGTCCTTGCTGGTGGAGTCGTCAAGGTGGAGATTAACGTCTCCGATGATTAGTAATCTTTGGAATTTGAGAAAGGCATTAGTTATGGTCTCGAAGACAAGGTTAGAGGAATTGGACCAAGGGATAGGTGGACGGTATAGTAACAGGATGCCCAGTGGGTGAGGACGGAGCTCATCATTGATTGAGGCTAACATATATTCTAATGAAGCGTGGGTGCCTCTCTCGAGGAGCTGGACATCAAAGAAGGATTTGTAGAGGAGTGCCAGGCCACCTCCTTTGCGGTTGATTCTGGGTGAAAAGAGGCCTTGGTAGCCATGGGTGCAGAGTTTGTTTTGTGTGAAGAGGTCGTCTTTTGAGATCCATGATTCTGTGATGCACAGGAATCCAGGATCAAGGTCCTCAAGGAGGTCCTTCAGAATTTGAATTTTATTGCATGCGGATCTGGCGTTGCAGTAAAGGGTCGGGACAGGGGTGAGACAGTTAGAGGCATGGCAGGGGAGGTTAGCATGGGGGACAGGCTTTAGAGAGGTGGGATTGACTTTGCGGGGGTTTTTTCTGGTGGGGTGATTCCTGGGGCGCGTCAGGGTGGGGATTCTGGTGCCAGGGCCAGAATGTGACTATTTGAGGAGTCGAGCAGGTTGGGAGAGGGAGGGTTCAGGCAGAGGGAGGTGTTGAGAGATGAGCAGAGCAGGAGTATAAGGACCCAAAGGGGTGGCTTCATGGTGGGGTGTTTTTTTTTTTTGGTCAGAAAAGGGCCTTAGCAATGGGCAGAGACTAGTAACTGGACAAATTCCAGCGGAGGGGCTTAGCGATGGCTAATTGGGTAAGAGCCTTTATAATGCAATCAAGTAAACTGTACAGATCACGATGGAATTTGAACATGGGAGACTTAAGCCAGGCAGGCAGAGTGGAGGCAGCGGACTGTTGAGCAGGGGCTGTAGGGGGCGGAGTTGGTCTCCTACGTCGGCCAATTCTTTCCCTTGCGGTGGCTAGAGCCGAAGAAGGGCTGAGCAGGAAAGATAGCAGTTTTACAGGTTTGAAGAACGGCTCAGCAAGGGCTGTTGGGGGCGGAGTTGGTCTCCCACGATGGCCAACTCTTTCCCTTGCGGTGGCTGGAGCCGAAGAAGGGCTGAGCAGGAAAGATGGCAGTTTTTCAGATTTGTAGGGAGACTTTTTATTGGGCCAAAAATATTATTTTCTACTTGTGTCCTTCCCAAAACTTCCCAGTCACCAGTTTATTTCAGTGGAAGATATTTATTTTCTCATTAATCCTTTTTAAGAGCTTCCATATGCTTCCATATATGGGGATTATTCTTTGGGATTTTATAGCCTGAGGCAAAGTAATGACCATAACTGAAGGAAGCATATGATGATTGCATCAATATAAATGTGATATTGAGTAATCCAAAGGATATAAAGGTATTCAGCAACCTTGATTTATTGTCTGTCTGTACAGATGAGCACATGTTGGCTTTGTATCTCACAGCCCTGGTGTTCCAAAGGATGACGCATGAAATGTTCAGGAACATGCCAGGATTAACATTTTAGTATACTGAGAAACTAGATACCAATTAACAGGACCAGAGAAAAAAAATGGTTTTTCTTTGTTACGTCTTTGGGAGCACATTAGGGATTTAATGATCATGCATATAAGAAACAGGAAGAACTAAGGCAATTTCAAATTTCTTTGAAAGAATGACACACACATTTATTTTACACATTTTACCAAATAAAAATGATTTCCAGCTAATCCAAATTTGTCATTTATGTCTTTCTTTTCCTTCTGCCCTATAGGGAGGAAATCATCAATGGGTGCTAACTGCGTTAGCTCTTGCTAAACACTAAAGATGCCCATTATATTCCCATGAGTGTCTTTAGCATTTAGCATGTGCTAATCAATACATTACATTACATTGATGTCTTCTATCCCGCCAGTACCTTTCAGTTCTAGGGGGTTTACAACAAGAAATTAGCCTGGGCATTCCCAGGGAGATTACAAGGTTGATAGCTATAGTATGTGTCAGGATCTGACAAGGGTCAATATGGTTTGGTTAGATCATTTGACAAATTTCTTGAATAGTATGGTTTTCAGTTCTTTCCTGAATGTTTTGTAGTTAGGCGTCGTGCAGATTTGAGAGGTGGTGGTCTATTTTTGCTGCTCTGGTGGCTAGTAGACCATCATATATTTTTTTGCTTTGCATGCCTTTGATTGGGGGGTGCTTGAGTTCTCCTTGGTCTGGATGTGTTTTTCCTGATTAGGCGGTTGTTCAGATAGCTTGGTCCATTTCCATTTAGGACTTTAAACAGAGTGCAGTATAATTTGTGTTGTATGTGTGCCTGTACTGGGGGCCAGTGTGAGTCTTGGAAAGCTGAGGTAATGTGGTCATATTTTTTCAGCGAGTATATTAGTCTTAGGGCTGTATTTTGGACTGTTTGTAATTGTTTTAGCATGTTGGTGGGGCATGACAGGTAAAGTATATTGCAGTAGTCCAGGAGTCCTAGGATTAGCACTTATACTATCAGTTTGAATTGTATTATCGGATTTGTCTTAAGTTGTGCATGGTTGCGAATGCCTTCTGTTAACACATATTAACACAAGTGCCTATTGATGAATTCTCCCTTTAATATACATAGGCAAAACAAAGCAGGAATTGTAAATTAGAAATCAACTGGATTTTGGTTTTGGTTATGGTGCCAAAACTGGCACAAAATCCTATTTCAGGCCAGTTTCAGTTTTAATCAATAGGCTGTTTTTATTTACATCTATGGTTTTGGTTTCGACCAAAATTAATCTAATCTAATCTAATCTAATTCTTAGGTTTGTATACCGCATCATCTCCACATTCGTAGAGCTCGACGTGGTTTACAGTAGGAGAAATAGGAAGGAACTACAACAGAGGGTTAGAGGTAGAAGTGTGAAGAAAATTTAGAGGACTTGGGATGCCAAGTTATAAGAGTTTCCTTGATTCCTAAGTTGGAGGGAGACTTACATTTTTGAGAAAAGCCAGGTTTTCAGATGTTTGCGGAAAACTTGGAGAGAGCTCAAGTTCCGAAGAGGGGAGGTAAGGTTGTTCCAGAGCTCAGTGATTTTGAAGTGGAGGGAGGTCCCTAGCTTTCCTGTGTGGGAAATGCCTTTTAGCGAGGGGAAGGATAGTTTTAATTTGTGGGAGGATCTGGTGGTATTAGGGTTTGAGGAATTCCAAGAAAGAGGGATACAATGTTTTTTCCGTGGAAGCCAAAAATCTGTGCTTTGTCTTTTGTTCCCCTCCCCCCTCCAAATGTAGTTGCCTCTGCCCCCTCTCTCACTAACCCAAGAATCTCCTTTGGGCCTATCTTACAATCACAGAAGCCATTTTGAGAGAGGAGATGGCATGAGCAGGAGTGACTGAGGATTGCTCTTCCTATGTCTAGTGGTGTAGTCACTACACCACTAGACCACCAGGGATTGTAAGGTAGTCAGAAGGGAGGGATACTCTTTACATTCCTTTTTTATGTGATGAGATTTTAAGCATTGCAGTTATGATCTCACAAAAGCTCCTTTGGAATTAGCTTCTCTGTGAAACTATGACATCAGCTATCACTCCAACGGTGGCAAAAAGTTAGCCATTGTAAAAGCACCGTTTCTTTTAGCTTCATTTTTCATTAGCTGATGTCCGTGTCTGTAGAAGCTATTTTGTTTGGAGGTCAAATATAGTCTTTCATGATCAACAGATTTTATCTTAGGATACCTTGCAGGAGGAATATGGTTTGCTTGATTCTGGATCTTGTTGTTATATTCAAGAACATAAGAACATAAAAATTGCCACTGTTGGGTCAGACCAGTGGTCCATCGTGCCTAGCAGTCCGCTCCCGCAGCGGCCCTTAGGTCAAAGACCATTGCCCTAACTGAGACAAGCCTTACCTGTGTATGTTCTGATTCAGCAGGAACTTATCTAACTTTGTCTTGAATCCCTGGAGGGTGTTTTCCACTATAACAGCCTCCGGAACAGTGTTCCAGTTATCCACCACTCTTTGGGTGAAGAAGAACTTCCTTACGTTTGTACGGAATCGATCCCCTTTTAACTTTAGAGAGTGCCCTCTCGTTCTCTCTACCTTGGAGAGGGTGAACAACCTGTCTCTATTTACTAAGTTTATTCCCTTCATTATCTTGAATGGTTCTATCATGCACCTCTCAGTCTCCTCTTTTCAAGGGAGAAGAGGCTCAGTTTCTCTAATCTCTCACTGTACGGCAACTCCTCCAGCCCCTTAACCATTTTAATCGCTCTTATCTGGACCCTTTCGAGTAGTACCGTGTCTTTCATCATGTACAGCGACCAGTGCTGGATACAGTATTCCAGATGGGGGCGTACCATGGCCTGGTACAACGCCATAATAACCTTCTCCGATCTGCTAGTGAACCCTTCTTAATCATTCCTAGCATTCTGTTCGCACTTTTTGCCACCGCCGCGCATTGCATTGACGGCTACATGTAATGTAATGTAATGTAATGTAATGTAATTTATTTCTTATATACCGCTACATCCGTTAAGTTCTAAGCGGTTTACAGAAAATATACATTAAAATTAAAAATATGAAAATAATAAAGGTACTTAAAAAAATTCCCTTTCTGTCCCGAAGGCTCACAATCTAACTAAAGTACCTGGAGATTAATAAATTAATTAAAATAAAGATAGAAGAGGGAATAGAAATAAACATTTTAACAAGACAGCATTGAATTAAATTCTTTGGTAGATAGAAGAGAGAAGATCAAAGAGTAAATGCATAAGAGGAAACCGTTAAACAATAGAATTCTGGCGAAGTTTAAAATGACAGAAATGTTATAAAACGAAGAAAAAAGGCATAACAATAAGTAAGATTAAAGATAATTAATAAACAAGTAGGGAAAGAAAATAAAATAACACATTGTCTTTAAAAAAGAGCTTCAACTTGTCGACCAGTACATCCGGGTCTCTTTCCTGGGGGGTCTCTCCGAGTACCGCACCAGACATCCTGTATTCGTGAATAAGATTTTTTACCGACATACATCACCTTACATTTATCTATGTTAAACCTCATTTGCCATGTGATGGCCCATTTCTCGAGTGGGTTTATGTCACATTGCAGGTCTTTGCAATCTTTCTGCGTGTTCACCACTCTGAATAACTTTGTATCGTCCACAAATTTAATCACTTTGTTTGTCATACCAGTTTCCAGGTAATTTATAAATAGGTTGATGAGCACAGGCCCAAGCACTGAACCCTGCGGCACTCCACTCGTGACACTTTTCCAGTCCGAGTATTGGCCATTTACCCCCACTCTCTGTTTCCTATCCGCCAACCAACTTTTAATCCACATGAGGATTTTGCCCTTGATTCCATAACTCGCAATTTTTCAAAGTAGTCATTCATATGTGACCTTGTCAAATGCCTTCTGAAAATCCAGATATAAAATGTCGACCTGCTCGCCCTTGTCTATCTGCCTGTTTACTCCCTCAAAGAAGTGCAGCAAGTTCATCAAGCAAGATCTTCCCTTGCTGAAGCTGTGCTGGCTGGTCCTCATCAGCTCGTGTCTGTCAAGGTGATCAATGAAGCGGTCCTTTATCAGCACCTCTATCATCTTTCCAGGTACCAAGGTCAGACTCACTGGTCTGTAGTTTCCCGGATCTCCCCTTAAACCTTTCTTGAAGATCGGCGTACCATTCGCCACTTTCTAGTCTTCCGGAATCCTTCCCAATTTGATCGACAGATTGGCTATTAGTTGCAGCAGTTCAGCTATAGCCCCTTTCAGTTCCTTGATCACCCTCGGATGGATGCTATCCGGTTCCGGGGATTTATCATTATTAAGCCTATCAATCTGCCTGCATACCTCTTCTACACTGACCATCATCCCTGTCAGTTTCCCATCTTCGTTTCCTGCTTATATCCTGTCAGCTTCCGGTATGTTGTGCATATCCTCTTCGGTAAATAGAGATGCAAAAAATGTGTTCAGTTTGTTGGCAAAGGCTTTGTCTTCTTTTAGCACTCCCTTTATCCCATGGTCATCCAACGTCCCCACCGCTTCCTTCGCGGGTCGTTTCCCCTTAATATATCAAAAGAATGGCTTGAAATTTTTGCCTCCTTGGCTATTTTTTCCTCATAGTCTCTTTTGGCCTTTCTTACCACCTTGTGGCCCCTGCTTAGATGTTGTTTTTGTTTTTGCCAGTTTTTGTCCGTTTTTGACCTTTTCCATTCCTTAAACAAAGTCTTCTTGTCTCTAATCACTTCTTTCACTGCTACAGTGAGCCACGCTGGTTCCCTGTTCTTTTTCCTCTTGGATCCCTTGGTGATACGCGGTATATATAGATTTTGCACCTCAGTGACCGTGTCCTTAAAAAGGGACCATGCTTGCTCTAGCATTTGTACAGTGCTTATCCTCTTCTTAATCTTCTTCCCCACCATGAGTCTCATACCTTCGTAATTCCCTTTTCGGAAATTTAGTGCCGTGGACAACGTTCTGGTCCGATGTTTTGCCCCTGTGTCCAGGTCGAAGTGGATCATATTGTGATCACTGCTTCCAGCGTCCCTTCTACTTCTACACCTTGCGCCAATCCTCGTAGTTCATTTAGAATTAAGTCCAGAATTGTATTTCCTCTCGTATTTTCCTTGATAAGTTGTTCCAGGAAGCAATCACCTACAGTATCCAGGAACTTGGTCTCCCTACCGCAACCAGAGGTGCCTAAGTTCCAGTTTATTGTTGAATAAAAGGGCTAGAGAGGAGCTTTCACTTCCATTGGCCTGTTTGGAGCAAGCACTACAGAGGTCACCTCAACGGGGATTGTTAACATTATTATATCAAGCACTCTTGGGATGCAGAAATTCTGTTACATATTATAGTTTTAAAGCTTTACTGAAGGTATCTATAGCTAGCAATTTAAATGAAAATGGACATAAGGTACTCTATAGATGGTATCTCACACCGCAACGTTTATATAGGATATATAGTACCCCTAGCTCTCTTTGTTGGAGAGATTGCAACATGACAGTGAATTTTTATCATATATGGTGGTCATGTCAATGTTTTTGGAATTGCTTACTTCATTTATACGCATTAATATCAGGTGATTTATATCCTCCTGAGCCTAAATATTGTTTGTTACATGGTAAACCTTCTCATGTATCTAAGAATAAGCATCTCTTGGCCTATTTGTTTACAGCTGGCAAGATGCTTATAGCTGCGCATTGGAATAAGAGTTCATTGATTCATCTGTTGAGGAAACTTGATTATATTTGTTTAATGATGAAACTTTCAGCTTTGAAATCTGGCAGGTTGCCTGCGTTTCAATGGAGAGAGGCTGTGCCTTCATTCCTTCATTATCTATTTGAAATTGTTTGGGGACATTTTTATTATGTAAGTTGTGAGATTGTTTGATTGACATGTATTATTGTATTTGACTTTTGCCTTGGGATTTATGTATTGCAGTTGCAGAGTTTTAAATTGGTGCTTTGGGGGGATTCTTTGGGGGGTGGATGGGGGGTTTGGGGCTTTGTTGTTATGGTGCCATTTGTAATTTTTGCTTATATATTTGTTGTTATTTTGTACTGTGTAGTTTTTGCAAAATAAAAATACAATAAAAAAAAAAATAGTCTTTCATTATTTAAAATATATCAGTTCTGGTTTGGATGCTATCTGAGTGATTCTAAAGAATTTCCAGGCTCTGTTAGATATGATGAAGTTGCAGCATTTTATTATAATAATAATAATAACTTTATTCTTATATACCGCCAACAATCTTGCGACTTCTAGGTGGTTTACAATAAAGAGAAATTTTAATCATGCAGAAGTTAGATCCTATGAGAAAGGAAACTGCAGTGATTGTTGTTTTGTGTACAAGTACTGGTCAGCTTGCAGTGTTAGTAGGGAAATGATATTACAATGAAATGAAGTTTATATATTAGAAAATAATTTAAGAAATGCATTACTCTTATGTGTAAATGTTTAGAATGGTGACTTTTATGAGCACATGTGCATGCATACTGTATATGAATAAATGTCAAAATTCTGCCCAAGCGCTATTCTGCCAAATACTCATTAATTTACATAACACGCCCTTATTTCAGGTCTTTCCTGCATGCTAAGGATAGCCATTTTTATTGCAGCCGTAAAATGGCTTTGTATATATTAATTTTTATGTACTGATATTGCTATTTGTATATGGCTATATTAATAAAAATTCCTGCATATACACTTACTGTCATCCATTTTTTAGGCAGTAAAGGCCCGATGCTATAAATGTCACCGTAGTTAGGCGCTGCTAGGAGCCGTAATTAAGGCCACCTAGCAATGCCTAACTAAAATCCATGCTATCCTAAATTAAATCAATTAGCATAAATGGCTTGGTAATTGACAGTGGCATTGAAGTTGATTGAATAATGAATAAAAATAATTACAATTAAAAGTTAGGCGCAGAATTCCACATAGCACCCAGCGATGCCTAAATGGAGGTGCCTTCTGACGCCTACCTGAAAAATAAGCATGGTTAGGAGCGGAGAATAGGCGTGGTTGACTTAGGCATCTGAGTTACTTGCTGGTAAATTAGGCCCGGTATAACCTGGTGTAATATACTGGCGCCTACCTCCAGGAGGCCTAGTGACACTGGTGACCTGTCACATGCACGCAAGACATTGGCGTGCATTAGCGCTCTGGGGGGGGGGGGTTTGGGGGGGAACCCCCCTAACACACCTGCACTACCGTTTAGGGTGTGTGTGTGTGTGGGAATCCCCCACTACACTTAAAACTCCTGCTCTCCTCCCAAAGCCTTCCTGTTTCCGCTCTTCCGCTCTGAGGGGCGTGTATGGGGGGAACCACCCCCTGCAATCCTTCTCTCATTCAGGGGGACGCTGACGTTGAAGATTGCCACTAAACCCCCCACTACACTTACAGTTGTGCCCCGAAAACCCCACTCCTTTCATGCGCGCCCTTGTCAGAGTGCGCATTTCACAGAGTGGAATTCACAGGGCGCTGCTAGGTGGGATTCTGTAAATGACGCCTAGTGGTTGATTGATAAGTGCACTGATTGGCACCACTGCTGGGCACCATTTATGGAATCAGGCCCTAAGTGCACACAAGCTGTTCATGTACCAGGCAGATAGTGCATGGTAATATAGCTGCGCTAACTTAGAGAATGACACGGGGACAAATTTTTACCCTTCCCTGCTGGAACTCGTTTTCCTGCCCCATCCCGGAGAATTATTTTCCTGCCCCTGCCCCATTCCTGCAAGTTCTGTCCTCATCTGCACATGCCTCGAACACTTTAAAATCACAAGTGTTCGAGGCTTGTGCGGTAAAGGCAGAGCTTACAGGAATGGGTCAGGGACAGCGACAAAACTCGCAGGGAAGGGACAGGGAGATTGAGTTCTTGTGGGGATGGAGAAAAATTTGTCACCATGTCATTCTCTATTCTGATTATGGCAGGAGCGCCCACTCTCTGCCACCTGACATAGCCACTCAAATAAATATATATAATTTAGCATCCGGTTAGCGTGCACATTTGGCATCTCCAGAGGGTCCAGAGGAGAGCGACAAAGATGATAAAGGGCATGGAAAAACCTCTCATATGCTGAGAGGCTGGAGAAGCTGGGGCTCTTTTCCCTGGAAAAGCGGAGACTTAGAGGGGATATGATAGAAACTCATAAGATCATGAAGGGTACAGTGAAGGTAGAGAGGGACAGATTCTTCAGACTAGCAGGGGCAGCAAAAACTAGAGGGCACTCAAAAAAACTGAAGGGAGATAGGTTCAGAACAAATGCTAGGAAGTTCTTCTTCACGCAGAGGGTGGTGAACACCTGGAGGTGGTAGAGCAGAGTACGACTTTGGGGTTCAAAAGGGGATTGGACGAGTTCATGAAGGAAAAGGGGATCCAGGGGTACAATTAGAGTTTCAAGTTTCAAGTTTTCAAGTTTATTAGGATTTTATATACCACCTATCAAGGTTATCTAAGCGGTTTTTACAATCAGGTACTCAAGCATCTTCCCTCTCTGTCCCGGTGGGCTCACAATCTATCTAAAGTACCTGGAGCTACGGAGGATTAAGTGACTTGCCCAGGGTCACAAGGAGCAGTTACTATACAGTACAGAAGGCTGTAAAGTAATAGAGTAGTAGAGTAATAGATCACTACAGGTCATTGACCTGGGGGGCCACCGCGGGAGCGGACTGCTGGGCGTGATGGGCCTATGGTCTGACTCAGCAGAGGCCATGCTTATGTGCTTATCTCCTGCAGGAGGCCAGAACGCATCCTGAGGTAAGCCATTTTAAACTATGTTAGGCTCATTTTAGCACCTAACACAGCGAAGTAAAAGGGCTCCTTAGTGTATATCTGCAAGGGTGTGTATACAAATGACTGGAGCATGGGCAGATATACAAGCAAAAGGTTGACCCTTGATCCCACAGGAAATGCGAGTCCAGCGACAACAAAAGAAACTCCGTGGAGATGGTGATGTTCAGAATGCAGGCTTTATTAAGAGATATACAAATTCATAATCCACATAAAATATATCTGGGACCGAATTTCTTTGTTTTTGCATGGATAGATATCACCTTCACATGTGCAAATTATAGAATACAGTGGTGCCTCGCATAAAGAACGCCTCGCACAGCGAACGCTGCACACAACGAACTTCATTTCATGATTCATACAACGAACTTCGTTTCACACAACGAAGTCGCCCGAGCTTCCACGATCGCTGCCGATGTATTGCATCCTTCCGCGCAGGCACTGCAGGCAGTCGTTAGTCACTGCGCTTAACGCGTTTCACATAACGAACTTTTCGCATAACAAACTTGCTCCTTGAACGAATTAAATTCGTTGTGTGAGGCACCACTGTACTATAATTTTTGAGCATATCTCTAGCATTTAGAGTTGTATAATGTTATTTTAACCATTTTTTTTTCTACGTCTTATTCAATTGTATTTTTAATCTTTTGTAAACCGCGCAGAACTTCGTGGTACTGCAGTATATAAGTTGTTATTATTATTATTATTAACATTTAGGGCTCCTTTTACAAAGCCGCGTTAGCGGTTTTATCGCACGCGACTTTTTAATCACGCGCTAACCCCCGCGCTAGCCGAGAAACTACCGCCTGCTCAAGAGGAGGCGGTAGCGGCTAGCGCGGCTGGCACATTAGCGCACGCTATTACGCGCATTAAACCACTCACGCTATTACGCGCGTTAAATCATTAACGCGGTCACCAGTTCTATGTCTGGCATAAGTGCTTGTGCCCGAATGTTAAGGCAGAAATTCTGTTAGAAAAGATGGAGATCCCTATGGGCGTACTTAAAAATCAGTCCGGAGTAGAAATAAATGCCCACAGGTAAGATATAACGATGCCCTTTCACGGTGCTGATTCTATATGTCATTAACAAGCTTTTGAGCGTGGTGCTTGCTTCATCACATTTATGAGGAGATTTTACAGTTGCACTGGGCTTATTTGGCACAGTATCAGCTGTGAAGCTTAAAGAGAGTAGTTTCTGTACCATTTAAACCCAGAGCAGCTCTCAAAATACAGTATATTTGCAGATGGATTGAGTTAGTCCAATAAAATATACTGCCTACAACTCGTTTGTTGACTTTTATGTCTACATCATTAAATGTATGAAATGAAACTAGTCTAATTCAAAAATAGCCCAGGGGACATTTTAACAGTACAGTTGAACCCCATGTCCTAGTCCATAACGTGAAAATGGAGATAAAGCAAGGAATGTGCCGGAAAGCAGTAATGGCTATGTATTATCAGGTTGCTTCAAATTAAGTACAGTGCCATGGAGCCAAGTATGACATACACTGTAACGTGTACATGGCTAATGCATTTCCAATAGTGACCTGCCCCTGGAAAATTTAAATAAATAAATAAATTGGACTCAGAGAGATATTCAGTCCATTAATTATCAACAAAAGAATATGTTTGGATCAGATGTCTGCTACCATAATTTTGTAACTGTTCCCTGTATAGCACTTTTTTGGCAGAGGATTTTCAATGGAAACTAGGAAATGAGTTTGGAAAAAACATGAACAAAACCTTGAATACATCAGTTTTAAGTGTTTTGTACTTAATCTATCGCTTCCACCTCCATTTAAAATGATGTGGGTTTTGGAAGCTGGAAACCAAACAGTCATGAGGGGAGGACGCGGAGAAAGAAAAGCAAAATCCGGCCCACGTGTCTTAAACGACCGTGTCACTTTTTGGTGTGCTTAAAATTCATACAATTAATCACCGAGTTATCCATTCTTTCGGATTGATGTAACACCTGTGGTAAAGACACTGTCTTTGGACACGGGGCAACGATTTCTCTCGCTCTCTATCACACGCAGTCCTTGCCTGTCAGATGCCATTTGCGTGAGTGAAGTCTTGCACCGCTTTGGCCAGTAAGCATGTTCAGTGTTATTCGATCAAACACTTCAGACACAGTTCAAAGGCTCAAATTTGGCATTGCTGCTCAGTCTTCCTATAAGATTTGGCAGAGATGTCTCCAAGCAAAACAGGATAAAATATGCACTCCACCCATACTTGCTATTAAATTTTTACCAGGTCTTCCTGGACAGTTTAGAATTATTCAGTTTGAGATGTTGAAGGAGTTTGGTATTACTGCTCTTGCAGACCTACATTGAAGTAATGTGGAAACGGGTTATAAATAAATGAGCATATGCCCTGCTCTTGGCTTTCCGTGTCCTTGAAACTGCAATTTATCTTCTAAACTATAGATTTCATCGGGCCCTAATTCATCAAGGCTATTTAAAAAAAACTGAATCGTAATAGATTTTCTTTCGTAAATAAAATTCTGTGTCAATAATTGCATAAAAAAGTTCCATGGTTCCACGGTTCTATATAATTGTGTTAAATGACAAGCAATCTTCTGGTGTTTATGACTTAAGGTTAAACACCATAAATCCCAACTTGGAACATTCTTAAGTCAAACGTGACAGCTCTGTGGATGAAGTGAGTGCTTCAGCATGCTCCCCCCCTCCCACCACCAAATAAGGAGCAAACTTCTTCACTGCATCCAGGGAGCGGTAAGATGTATTGAGGTTAATATCAACAGTTTAGAAACATTTTAAATTTATGTAAGGCACATGTAAATGGAAGGGGGATGTTCACATGGCAGCGAGACGTTCGGTATTAGTTGGCAACAGTTGGAATACACGAGATATGACACTCCGTTTTTGAGTTTTGGTTAAATCTATGAGGATGGCAGTATTCTTCAAATATCATCATTCGTAACTTTTAAGACTCCTGAGGCAGGCCTGTTGGCCGAAACATGTACATGTAAAGTCGTTGACTGTATCATTGTGATATTGGAGGAATAAAGATCTTCATATTAGCAGATGAGTTGGAGGACACTTTTTTAGCACACATCATTCTAATCTGGACAACTCCATTTTGGTTTCTTTGTATTTGTGTTTGTGGTTTTGTTTTCCCCTGGTCTGTTCTTCTCCTGAAATATGGGAGGGGCATGAGCAGGGCTGCCACTTATGCCACAGAATAAAATATGCTCGCCCTGACTGCATAGACTGTAAGTGTTTTCAGTTTAGTCAGACCCATTAAAGCTTATTTCGATACGTCGGCATTCAGAACCCTGGTCCAATCCCTCGTACTAAGTCAACTTGACTACTGTAACATCGCCTACTTAGCAAAATGCAGCGGTCAGATTAATCTTCGGACTAAAGAAATTCGATCATGTATCACCCTACTACCGGCAGTTACATTGGCTACCAATGGAAGCACGCATAAAGTTTAAATTTGCCTGCTTCTGCTTTACAGCGCTAAACGGACTTACCCCTAAATACATAATTGACCTTTTCTCCTTCTCTGCCAACAGACACAAGAGAAGCTCTCATTCCTACTTCGTTTCCCCCCCCCCCAGTTAGAGGTAGTAAACTGAAAAAACACCATGAACACCTTCTTTCACATCAAGCAGCATTGTGGGGTAAATACCTAGATCAACTGCTTTCGCCCACTACTTATGAGGAATTCGGAAAACGTCTAAAAACTCAACTGTTCCTAAAGTATCTAGACAACTGACCCACTCATCTTCTTTCTCCTCCATAGTGATTCCTCTGTCCTATTAATCTCTTTCTCCTTAACAACGCATTTCCGGTCCTATTAACTCTCCTCTTCCCCCCTCTTAAATTCAATCAATTTGTACCTCGCTTAATCTATTGTAAGCCGCATAGAACTTAACGGTATTGCGGTATATAAACTGTTATTATTATTATTATTATTATCTATGGCTGGTGTAACTGGGGGCAGCAAAATGTTACCAAATTATGGGGTCCTTTTACCATGGTGCACTAACCGATTTAGCACGCACTAAATGCTAAGGCGCTGATTATATTATGTGGGCGCCTTAGCATTTAGCGTGTGCTAATCTTTAGCACATGCTAAATCGATTAGCATGTGCTAAATCGGTTAGCACATAGTAAATCGGTTAGCACACCTTAGTAAAAGGACCCCTATGCTAGTACTCTGTTAAAGGTTCTGGCGTCCAGATGCCTTTATAGAATAGGTTCTCACTGCTTGGCATTGGGGGGGGGGGGGGGGTGTCGATATTTAGCCAGCAGTGCTCAGGATTTTACTGACCACCGCCAGTGTTATGCCCAGAAATTCAGGGCCAGGCCATGTCCTGGCTCAGGTATTGAATTTCCAGGTTTACAGAGTCAGTTAAATCACAGCCACCTAAGTACAATATTTAGCACTTAACCAGCTATGGTGATCTGCATAAAGATAAGACTGACAGCAATAGCTATTCAAATGATCACGAAAAAACTGGAAATGTCATGACAGACTTAATTACACATTCTGGTGGGCAAATGTGTGTAACACAAACAAATATGAAAGAATGAACGCGGAATGCTTGGGTTTTAGTAATGCATTTAATAAAATATGGAGCCCGTTGACTGCATTTGTTAATACGCAATAATAGTAATGTATTTTTCTTTCTTAGATTTCCTTACCCATCCAGGGTGGGGGGGAGGGGAGGGAAGGATATAATTGAGTATAATGCTATATAAATAATTACATTACATTAGGGATTTCTATTCCGCCATTACCTTGCAGTTCAAGGCGGATTACAAAAGAATTATTCAAGATGTATTACAACAAGAACTTACAAAAAAAAAAAAAAAAATTGGTCATTTTCAAAAAGAGTGAGAAATGGGTAAGGTTATTTGTTTGGGGTAGTTGGCTTCAGTGAGAGGTGGAGTTTGAGACTTGCGGTATTATTTCTTTTTTTCAGAGTTTTCTTGAAGAGTATGGTCTTTATTTCTTTTCTTTTTTTAATAATAATATTTCTTTATTGAGCAAACCAGCATACACAAAACAGAACATTGTACAAGAACATCCAGCAATCCAGCGAAAATCGCCCTATCGGGCACATACAGAGCAAAAGGCAAAAACACAAGGAAGATCAGAATGCTCCAACACAAGAGGTGCTCAATACAGTTTTCCATGTAACTCCCTCTAAGGCCCCCCAAAACATAGCGGAGCAACCCAATACCATAACACACAGCAAAATGCACCTAAATCACCGGATGCAAACCCCCCCCAATCCCCCCACCCACCCCTACTCCCAACCTGTGGTAGACATAGAGGAAGTATACAAAGTAGACAACAAATATACAAAAATTGACTAAACAAGAACCAAAGAGAGACCGAAAATAGACACACAAGAATGAAGAGAACTAAGTCCAGAGGGAAGAAGAGGAGAAAAAGAAAGAGAAAGATAAAGGAATCCCTGAATGGAATCCACGGAAAAAGGAGCCTGAAGAGGGAAAGTACCTAAGAGGACAGAAGACCCCAATATAGGCTAACAGTTCAATAGGAGACTCCTCTCGCGATGGGGAAGGGTCAGCCAATAGGCCTCCCAGATATCCTGAAAGCGAGACCACCTGCATTCATCTCGAGTGCCCGCAGCCCGTCTTTCCAAGAGGGCTAAGTCATACTGGACCCCTGCCAACGAGAGAAAGAGGGAGCATGCGGCTCTCTCCAAAAAGTCAAAATGGCTTTCTTAGCCAACAAAAGGGCCTTAGAAAGCAATAGCCACTGCCCAACAGTGCACCCAGGAAGCTCCGCCTCTTGGTAAAAAAGAGCTCCACAGGGAGTACATCTCGGGAACCCAGGAACCAATGAGGACAAGTAGGTCCAGACACGCTGCCAAAAGGCTCCCACAGAGGGGCACTCCCAAAACATATGCCCCAGGGAAGCAGGATTAATAGGACATTTGGGACACCCCGCATGATCTGCAATACCGGCCCGGTGTGCTCTGTGAGGGGAAATAAAAGCTCTGTGAAGAAATTTATATTCTTGTTCCCTATGTAACATGTTACATGATATGGTGCGTACATAGACAAAGCAGCGAGAAAGCAATTCAGACGGAACTATGCAGCCCAAGTCAGCACTCCACGCCCCTGCCAACCAATCAGCTCGTTCGGTCTGTAAAGGGGGGCCCAGAGCAGCAACATAATATCGAAGACGTGGAGCCACATCCTCCCCCAACGCCAAACACCTCCCAAGATCCCGTGTCACCGATCCGCTCAATCGATCCCCAGAGAAGCTAAGAACATAATGTCGGAGCTGGAGGTAGCCGAAAGCGTCCAGCTTATCCAGCCCATACAGCGACCCCAATTCGGCAGAGGAAAGAAGATCGCCCCCATCGGAGAGAACATCCCCCAGTCTACGAATTCCATGTGCATGCCAAATCCAAAATACCTTGCTGTCATTGCCTGGTTTAAAATGCAAATTACCCACCAGCGGGAGTAGAGGAGTGATATTAGAGTGAATGCCCAGATGCTTACACAGTAATTTCCAAATGTGTCTCATATAAGCCCAAACAATATGTCCCCTGTAGACAGGATCCAACTGGGCAGCAGGAGCATGCAGCAAAAACAACCCAGAGATAGAGTGTAAAAAATCCCTGTCCACAGAAAACATTAAAAAAGAGGAGCTCTCCATACACCAGTCCCGAATCAATCTAGTCCCACATGCCAGATTATAGGTGCGAATGTCTAGCAGTCCAAATCCCCCCTGCGACTCAGGCAACATCAAAATTCGAAGAGATAGCCGAGGCCGGCGCCCACGCCACAAGAAAGTCCTCAAAGCCCTATACAACTGAGCTAAGTCCCCGGTCCGCAACCACAGCGGAAGAGTTTGAAACAGATAAAGCCACCGAGGGACTATCATCATATTATACAAAAATATACGCCCCGCAAGGGATACCGGCAAATCACCCCACAAGCGGAGGAGCTCCACCGTGCTCCGGAGCAGGGGCTTTACATTGATCTCATAGAGTCGTGTGAGGGAAGACGGTATCAGAACCCCCAGATATTTTACCTGCTGTGGTGCTTCCCGGAGCGGGAAATCAGCCCATGCATGCGAGATACTAAAATGAAAAGGAAGCGCCTCCGATTTAGACACATTGAGTTTGAGGCCCGAGATTACCCCAAATTGGTGAAATATCTCCAATAATCTAGGGAGACCTGAAACTGGGTCAGTCAACATTACCATAATGTCATCGGCAAAAGCCATGCAGCGCAGAGAGGAATTCCCCAGCACTAGTCCAGCTATCTGAGGGTGGCATCGAAGGGAAATCAACAAAGGCTCCAAAAACAATATGTAAAGCAGAGGGGACAAGGGGCAGCCCTGGCGAGTGCTTCGCTGGAGGACAAAGTCTGGAGAAGCTATCCCATTAACCAATACGGCCGCCACTCGGTGAGAATAAAGGGCTCCAAGAGCCCTCATAAAGAACCCCTCCAACCCATAATATCGCAACAAGGGGAATAAAAAAGCCCACTCTACTCTATCAAAGGCCTTTTCGGAGTCAAAACTAATAGCCAGCGCTGGTTGCTGCCGAGAAGCACAATGGGCCAAAGCAAGGAGGAGCTTCCTAACATTGTGACCTGCTAATCGCCCCCGCACAAAACCTACCTGACCTGCACCCACCAAAGAGGGAACAAACTGGGCCAGACGATTAGCCAGAACCCGAGCTAAAATTTTTGATCAACATTAATAAGCGAAATAGGTCTATAGGAGCCCACAAGCAAGGGGTCTTTTCCCGGTTTAGGCAATACAGTAATCAGCGCTCGATTCGCTCCCAGAGGAAACTGCCCCACCTCGGCTGCGCTTTCAAAATAGCCCCGTAACGGATCCGCCACATACCCCTGAAGAAGACGATAGAATTCCCCCCCAAAGCCGTCCGGGCCTGGAGATTTACAAAGAGGTAGATGCTTGAGAACATCCAGCACCTCCTCTCGGGTTATGGGGGAAGCCAAGACATCCGAGTCCGCCGCTGACAGCTTAGGTAAGGGCAAAGAGTCCAAAAATGCCCGAATCTGAGTCTCTCGACCCACTACTTCCGCTGTATATAAAGATCTATAAAAGGTAACAAAAAGCCGTTCCATCTGAGACTGATCCGTGACCAACCTTCCCCCACCATCTTTAAGCGAGGTAATCAAGGTGGCACCCCTCCTCGCCTTAATCATCTGGGCCAGCATTCTACCCGGCCTATTACCAAAACGGTGTAATTGGTACTTATAATAGAAAAGGGATTTATGAGCCTTCTCATGAAGAAGTGCGTGGAGTGCTGACTGGGCCGTCTGAAAAGCATGCTTATGAGACAGGGTAGGATTCCGAAGGACCAAAAGTCTACTGTCCCGCACCTTGCGTTCAAGAACCAAGATTTTTTCCGCAAGCATTTTCTTACGGCGCGCACAGTAAGCTATCACTGCCCCTCTGAGCACCACCTTGGCCGCCTCCCAAAACAAAGTTCCATTACCCACATGGTCCCCATTAAATTCCACATAGTCCCGCCACTGCTGCTCCAAGTAAGATTTAAAATCCGGATCCAAATAAAGCGCTATCGGAAATCGCCAATGCTTCCCTCCCCCCATGGTGCCAGCCGAGACGCTTATGTCCATCCACACCATAGTGTGATCCGAAATAGCCAGTACTCCAATCTCAGCCGCATGAACTGCATAAAAAGAGGAGCGCGAGAGAAAAATATAATCTATTCGAGAGGAGGAACCATGCACTTTAGACGTGTGGGTGAAATCCCGCTCCCCTGGGTGTAGGGTCCGCCAAACATCCACTAGATCCAAAGCCTCCAGCCAAGCGGCCAGCCCATTATCGGACCTACCGGAGGTGGGAGATAATCCCTTAGAGGAATCCAGAAGCGGATCTAGTATAGAATTAAAATCCCCCATAAAGATTTTCTGAGACTCATGGATTTGTGAGACAGACAGCAGTACCCCCAATAGTGTCTTATAAAAGGACCGCTGTGCACTGTTGGGAGCATATACGGACACCAAAATTACTGGGCGTTGATGAAGAGAACCCTGGACAATAACATAGTGGCCCTCTGGATCGGAGAGGACCCTAGATGCAGTAAAAGACACTGATTTGCGGATCAACAGTGCTACCCCAGCCCTGGTTTTAGAGGAGGAGGCCGAGTAACACTGCCCCACCCAGGATTGGCACAATTTACCATGTTCCCGTTCATTGAGCTTAGTCTCCTGCAGGCCAGCTATATCAGCTTGATGTCTGGCTAGGCACTGCAAGATCTTAGTTCTCTTGATAGCAGAATTGATACCAGAGACATTCCAGGACACACATCTCAAGCCCTTCTTAACAGGCATAATAGAGAAAAGAAGAACCAGAGATACCAAAAGAGAAAAAGAGCACAAAACAGCTGCCGAGGGTCCCAGCCCATCCCCCAGCAGCCCAGTCTCCACCTCACTTCCCCACAGGAATCAGCAACAGACGCACAGGTCAGGAGCCTCCCCCCTCCCTCCCTCCTGAACTCCCCAGTCCCTCCTCCCACCCAACCCCCCCAACATACCAAAACCCACATCCTCAACACTCCCCTCACAAACCCCCCCAATCCCACCCACAACCAAGCCCCCCTCCCACCACCCCAACCCCCACACCCAGAACCTCCTCCCCCCTCCCACACCCTCCAAGACACACCACTCCACCACTCCAGAGAGGGTATACCTAAGGGCCCAAAGTCCAACCCCCTCCCCAGCCTCCAGAACAGCCACCAAGCCGGAGCCATTCAATTGAAACTCAAAGAAAGAGCCCAGGGGCTGATCGGATAATAGAAAACCATAAGATAAAGCAAGATCGTACAAAACCCCGCCAGGCAAGAAATCCACAAGAAGCCATGGCAGAAAACTGGAAAAGAGGAACCCAAGCTATGCAGTCAAAGCCCCCGAAAGGGGTACCACAAACAGAGTACAGGCACAACCGGTGCAAAGGAACAGTGCCAATGGGGATACCACCTGCTCTCCGCGGGTTGCCCCACTCAAATCAAACTGAGTAAACACAAAGTATTTTCAGAATTCCTCAGGTGCCAGACCCCAGATCAGGATACCATTGAAGAACTTGCGCTCTGGCCGCCGCACTGGTGTCAAACAGATGAGGCTGGCCATCATAGATCACCCGGAGCTTAGCAGGGAACTGCAGCGTGAAGCGAAGCTTTTTCTCAGTGAGTTGTTTGCAGACAGACGAAAAACCCCTCCTCAGAGAAGCCATCTGTGCAGAATAATCCTGAAATATGAGGATACGCTGGTTCTGAAACTGTAAATCCTTGCGCTGGCGATAGTTTCGGAGGAGAAGATCCTTGATGGCAAAGTTCAATATGCGAAGAATTACCACTCGCGGTCTGGTCGCTCCCTCCTGCCTTCTGCCCAGCCGGTGTGCCCACTCGATGCGCAAAGGTCCCAGGCCCCGCGTGTTCAGTAACTCCGCCGCCAGCCAGGTCTCCAGTGTGGGAAGCAGATCTCCCTCCTGCACAGATTCAGGGACCCCCACCAGGCGCAGATTGTTCCGTCTGGAGCGATTCTCCAGATCCTCCATTTTTTCCTCACATTTTCCCACCTTGCAGCGCAACTGCTGAACTTCGGTCTGCAGCGTGACAAGAGAGTCTTCCGCGGAGCCAACCCGCTGCTCTACTTCAGTGACCCGAGAGTTAAATTCAGCCACCGTTATGGATAAGGCAGCCAGTGACTCCTGCACTTTGTCCAGGCGCGTCCCCAGCACTGAAACAACTGCCTCAGTGAGGCGCGTGATGAGATCCGCTCCCTCTGCAGCCGCAGCGGCGCCCGGTTCCGCCATTTTGTCCTCGTGGCTGGGCCCCGATTTCGCCCATTCCCGATCCTTTTTCCCTACCTTGGAGGCCATATCTGCCGTGCCTCTGTGCACAAATCTGTCCATAAGCTCCCGAGGAGCTGAGGAAGGCACTTGGTGGAGATGATTTTCGCTGATTTTAGTTCAGGGAGGCCAAGGCAGGGGGAGAACAGCGGAGCTCAGGGAAAACGCGTCCTCCCTGCACGGCCCCACCCCCTTTATTTCTTTTCTAAAAGTCTTGTAGTCGAGGGATGCCGTCAGTAGATTGGCGATTTGGTTGTCTAGTTTGGCTGCTTGAGTGGCCAGGAGGCCATCGTATAATATGATTTAATGTATTTATAATTGAGAGGGGGTGGGGAAATGGTTGTTTTTGCTATTCTATTTGTGTTGTAGTGCATTTTATGTAATCTTCTAATGTTATATTATTTGTAATGCACTGTTAAAGTTTGAAAAACAATAAAGAATTTATTTAAGATAAGACTGACTTTTATGCAATCCTATTAATACGGTACCTTGGCTGGTTAAGTGCTGAATATTGGTATTTAAGTGCCTCTGGAATGCCCCCGAAAGTGCTGGTTTTGTATTAGGACTTACTGTAAGCCCTGTCAGGCAGACGTGTAGAATTGGCACTTAGGCCCTGAGGTCTGCGACTGCCAAGCACGTGTCAATCATGTGCCGGTGCTGGTGCCGGTGCCGGTTAAAGAATCACACCTCTGCCAAAAGTAACATAAGAACATAAGCAATGCCTCCATTGGGTCAGACCTGAGGTCCATCGTGCCCAGCAGTCCGCTCACGCGGCGGCCCAACAGGTCCAGGCCCTGTGCAGTAATCCTCTATCTATACCCTTCTATCCCCTTTTCCAGCAGGAAATTGTCCAATCCTTTCTTGAATCCCAGTACCGTACTCTGCCCTATTACGCCCTCTGGAAGCGCATTCCAGGTGTCCACCACACGTTGGGTAAAGAAAAACTTCCTAGCATTCGTTTTGAATCTGTCCCCTTTCAACTTTTCCAAATGCCCTCTTGTTCTCTCATTTTTCGAAAATTTGAAGTAGGTGCCGGAAATGTAGGAATTGTGCCTCGGTAGGCTTTCCTAACACCACTTTCAGCACTGGCCACACTCACAGTGGTGTTAGGCCTAAGGAGGCACAATTCCAGTGCCAATTTTTTAGGCAGCGGTAGGCGCCTTGAAAATCAGTGACAACCGGCATTTAAATGGCGTTTTCACTGAGCTTAGACATCCTTACCAGCCCTTAAATTCAAAACAGGCATCTAAAGAGAACCTTGCCCAGTGCTTAGCCCTGTTAAGGGCTGACTTTCTCAAATCTTGGTTGGCTAGCAGAAAACATGGTTTCCATCAGGTGGGCTAAAAATGTTCATTTTCTTAAACAAAACAAAAACAAAGTCTCTGCTTCTAAGCATATTTGCTTACTCTTTACCATAAAGCTGCTGCGTCTCTAATATAAATCATATATTCTTTATGTGTCTAAGTCATGGTGAGTACATTCATCGCCTCATTTCTTTTCCGCCCACAAACCATTCTTTGGGCCAGTTTCTGAGTGAAAGTGTAAGGAAGAAAAACATAGTTATCCATTTTCTATGGTCACAGCAGTTAAAGTGATAAAACCAGGAGCCCAATCATTCCCATATTGATTACCAGCAGTATTCCATTACAGTATTACAATATTACAGTATTTAACTTGCAAATCTTTACCATTCCATGGAAATAGTTGCTAATGGTCTGACATAGATAAACCCCTCACAATAAAGCTATAATTTTGAAGGACTTAAGAGGTTTAGATGTAATGTTGAAAAATGACTCACAGTTACTGTAATATCTCCAGACAAAAATAATTTAAAGGGAGAAAATACCATTATGGAGTCATATGGTTCGGGTGGAGGCAGTACTTGCTTTACGCTTTATGCAAGAAATGACTAAGATGTGGCACGGTTTTTGCTAGCACAGACTACAGTCAAAGCATATTGTGCTTGGAACAAATGGTATTTTCCCATTCTGTTTTAAAAAGCTGAACTTGTTTTCTGGTTCCCTGAGACAGAATTTAATCTGGCAACGCAAAGAAAGCCAGCAAAAGAAAATCACCAGAAAGTGAATAATGTTGACTTTTATGCTTTCATTTCTCACTGTTCTTCGTACTGGATTCCGACGTTCCAAATGATAACAGCCTGGCTTCTCATGAGATACTATGAGCCTCCTTCCACTGGCAGGTCTCAATATCTGTTTAATTAATCAGAGAGAAATTTATCATGCAGCTTTTTTGGTGGGGATGTTTATGGCATCTTTAGCCCGATGGTGTTGGGCTTTGTCTTGTCTGTCCTGCCCTTGAATGGATGGAGCACCGCAGCTGGCAAGGAACCAAAATAGCTGCAAAGGGCTGGATTTTTCAAAACTTTGTTTTTAAAAATATTATTTTTTTTAATGAAATTTCAGGTTTATTCATCCCAGTGTAATGAGCAGGTGCTGCTTAGTATTAATAAAAGGCCTGTAAAGCCTAAAAATGAGTGATTAGCCATTTCCCTTTGATTCTTATGGCTAAAACATCATCTCACAATGTTGTTATCAAAACTGTGGTTTGCATAACGGAAAGTATGCGCGTCAAAATCCTGTTTTGACAAAAGCAAGGTAATAGCCCAATCTTAGGAAAGTTCTTTTTTTTTCAAATATTTTTGCTATTACACATTATTTACTTAGGGCTTGATTCAATGAAATTTGGAACTTAGCAATATATTCAATGGACAGTTATTTGTCTATGTCAAAGAGCAAAAATAAACATATCCTGTAGCTTGGTACTTCCCAACCTAGTCCTCGGAACACACTCAGCTAGTCAGGGTTTCACAATCGAGCTGATATTCAAAAGGATTTAAGCGGGCATCCAATATTCAGCTAGCACCTGCATAACATTTAAAAAAAAAAAAAAAAAAATCCCTCCTAATCCCCTTGCAAATCCACCTCTTTCACTCCCTTTAGCCTGTTGCAAAGATCTCCTTCCTTCTCAAACTCAAAGTATAGGTAGGCTTCCAAAGGCCTACCTTATCTCCCTGGTGGTGCATGGGGGCTTTTAGGAGCAGGAGCGATAGCCACTCGCTCCTGGCTATTGTGGCTGCTAGAAAAAAAATGGCTGTTGTGACCTCTCATGGTAGCTTGCAGCATTTTTTTTTTGTAGTACTGTGAACCTTCCATGAAATGTCAGAGCCATTTTCTTCTAGTGGCTGCAAGGGACAGGCGTGAGTAGCCTTTGCTCATGCCCCTAACAATCCTCATGACACCAGGGAGATAAGGTAGGCTCAGGAGGCCTGTCTATTCTGTGTGTGTGGGGGTGGGGTGGGGGGGTGGACCTCTTTGGTGGGGGTAGGGCATCTGTAACTCCCAAACTAATGGATTCCTCATATATAGCAAACTAGACTCTCTCTCTCTGCGTGCTTTAAGGCGATCTAATTATATGCGAAATTAACATATTTCTGGAATTGCTAATGTAAGATAAACTATCTGTATGTTAAAAATCCTCATTCTGTGTTTGCTAATTTAGGATAAACTACTCTATTTGCCAATTATTACTGTAGCCCATACTGCCTTAGTTCTCTGTATCTCGTTTTTGTTTAATCATTGTGCATGTTACCTTGTAACCCATTCTGAGCTCTCTGAGAGGGACGAGATATAAAATTAAATAAATAAATAAATAAAATTTTTTATGCCAGGCTGGGGAGTGGGGGGCAGGGGAGCAGGTGAAGAAGGAGGCTTTGTAAGTGGATTGGGGAGGCTTAAGAGAAAAAACAAAAGTTACGCAGGTCCTAGACAATATTCAGCTGGGTTCCACAAAACTCGACTCAGTGCTGGTGCCCAGATATGGCCCAGGTGGCTAATACTGGTAGCTAATTCAGCTGGTGATGGTCAGCATTTTTTTAAAAAAAGCCTGCTGACCACTGCCAGCTGAATATCAGGGGGAATGTGCATACATAAGATAAGATTGCATGCACTACCTCCACTGTATGCATATCTATGCCATGCATATTTATTAGGGGTACACTCAAACCCTGACTGGCTAGGTGTGCTCTCATGACTTGGTTGAGCACCTCAAAGAAAACAGACAATTTAATTTAATCACAAACTTAAATGTGTGAAACCACTGGGCAGATTGGAAGGCTCATTCAGCTCCCGTCTTCTGTCATTTACTTTGTTACTATATTAATTGTTAGAGCAGCAGGTTGAGAATTAAGGAAATCAATCTGATAGTTTTTGTGACCCTAGGCAATTCAATGAATTCTCGATTGCTTAGATACAAACGTAGGGGCCTATTTAATACACCATAGTAGAAGAGTAATTTTTAGGCATGGCCAGTTGCTTACAATGACATTTCCTCTGTGGTTGGCAAACACAAAAACAGGTAGAGTTTAGTTTGCCAATGACAAGTTTGGCGATGACAGGAGGCTACCCAATGATCCAAGCCTCCCCCTACCAGCAGCCCTGTAGCCCTCTTCCTGGCCTACCTGAACCTCCTATGATCTAGCTGTGATCCATTAGAATGATGCCCATTCACTCCTGCCCATGGCCATACCAATATCCAATATGGCAATTATGACATTCCACCATATTCTTGCAGTAATGCTAGGGATTGTGGTATTGCCTTGAGACTATAGTGAAAGGTTGTGGCTACAATGTTGGATGCAACTATGGACAGGAGTGAATGGCGGGCAGGGAGGAGGGGCATAGGGAAGTTAAGGAGTTGTCAGCTTTTGGCCACAGAAATAGCTGTAGACCTAGTACTAGCATATTTCACTTCCTGCATCCCTTCTGAGGACAGCTGCATTGTATTCTCTGGGTCAGACTGCAGGTCCATCAAGCCCAGTATTCGGTTTCCAACAATGGCCAATCCAGGTCACAAGTACCTGACAAGATCACAAAGGAGTAAAAATAGGTTTTATGCTACTTATCCCAGGGATAAACAGTGGGTTTTCCCAAGTCCATCTTAATAATGGCTTATGGGCTTTTCATGTAGGAAGTTGTCCAAACCTTTCTTTTAACACTGCTAATCTAACTGCTTTTACCACATTCTCAGGCAATTAATTCTAGAGTTTAATTACACCTTTTTCCAGTTGAATCATACATTTGTACAGCTGTGAAGTATTCTGCATGGACATGAAAGAAAAACAGAATAGAGGATCCAAGGGGAAGTGGTATCTTCCATTGTTTATTTGCTAAACACCTGGGGGGTTTTGTGTGTGGGTGGGGAGCGGGGCTTGAACCGCAGAGACAGTATTTTAAAAGGTTTATCAGTTAGAAGCCTTTATTATATTCTGTTTCATTCAATGCAGGCTCTAGATATATTTTGTGGTAAATAATACCCTAATTTATTTTAGGAAATATGATGTGCCAGCCCAATCGCAGCTGGGAAAGAAAAATCACACTATTTTTGTAAATGTGATTTGTATTAATTTTCTTTAAAGGTCTGGCTTTACAACCTTGATTTGATTTGAGTGGAACACAGAAATGACTAATCTTTAATTGCTCAAAGAGAAGCAAAATGGTGACTAATGGTCTAATTTTGCCAAGAGCTTTTCTCATAGACTCTTGGAGAATAAAAGAGGACATAATATACATTTGACCCTAAAATAAGTTACACAGTGATTTTTTAAATGCTTCAAAGAGTTAGTGGTTTCTGAATCAGACTCACCAAGCCCACCTCAATTCCCCATGTGGACCTGCTTTTTTGATGACTCTGTTTTGCACCTATGATGACTATGTATTCTTCCATTAAACGGTTTATTTACCAAACTGCAATGCCAGCATTAACGCAGTGTCCTCCATCATGTGCATTAAAGACTGCATTATTTAAAGCATCATCATGGTAGTCTAATTTTTTTTTTATATATATAAATCTGTATTGATTTTCATACCTTCAACAATGCAATACAACAAATGCAATGTGCAATGATACAATAAAAGTACATTTTAACATGCTCATAATCAACCTTTTTTCCCCACCCACCCTTCCATCCATCCACCCAATAATCATTCAATAGAACAAAAATACATATATAAACTTAATGAATAAAAATGTGAATGAGCCATGCTGTATGTAAATGTATATAAAACAGCTCATGTATATTACCGTAAGTGGACTAAAGCAAATTGTATGAAATAATGCAGTAGCAGATGGTAATATATTGCAGATTGTTGTCAGGGAGCGCTAATGGAATTTTTCATTATTTAAATGAGCCACTGTGTGGAATAGAGGAGTAACCTAGTGGTTAGAGCAGAAGGCCAAAAACCACGAAAGCCAGCTACCACTGGTACTCCTTACAGCAATATTCTAATCACTTGAAGGGCAAGTCTATACAGTGCGTTCTCGCTACTTTCATGTCCAATATTCAAAAAGATAACTTTTTGCAATTCTTGCTGGTGGTCTGAATCGCAAGAAGTTATCTTTTTGAATCCCCAGCTATGATGCGTTTGTTTGCAAGTCACGCAGTTATGCTATTCCAGTCATTGGGGTGGGCAAACTAGATGGGCCGTGGCCCTTATCTGCCGTCTATTTCTATATTTCTATTATTCAAAGAGATAGGTAGGGGAGGGTCATTGGGGTGGGCAGACTAGATGGGCCGTGGCCCTTATCTGCCGTCTATTTCTATGTTTCTATGTTTCTAGTATCAACTAGGATTCAATCTGAACGAGCTTACATCGGGTCCCCTGAAGCAGGGAATGAAACGGGGCCACGTTGGGACCCTCGCACTCCTGTTTAACAGCTAAGTGGATTTTTTCATCAAGTATGCAGTGACGTTTGCATGATATTAACAACAAGAACAAACCAGTTATTTTGAACTTTTGAAACAGTTTGAACTTTTTAGCCTTTCCAGGTCATGATCAAAAAATATTTTTATAGAATAACAATGACTGGAAGGTAAACTCTTTACCTAAGGGAGGTTTTGTAGCCTTCCTTTCAGAGTTTCACATCTCTGAGTAATTTTATACAATATTTCTTGATCACCTTCAAAGGCTTGTCTTATTTACATGGTCAGTTATATGTCTACATCCATCTTAGGCATCAACTTTTAATATTCAACTTTTTTACATTTTTCTGCTTCCTTCTCAAATCTATCTACTTTTTCATGTCTTCCCTCCCCATCTATCCATGTGTACCATCTTTTCCCTCTCCTCCATCCATGTGTATCATCTCCTCCCTCTTTCTTCTCCCTTATTCCCATATTTTCTTAAACAGCATTGTTTCCATCTTTCTTCCCTGCCCCACCCCTCTCATCCCTTTGCAACATCTCTTCCCTTCCTCTCTATCCCTATTCAGCATCTCCTCCCCCTCTCTCCCCCTTTGCTGGTCTGATATAATTTTCCTCTCCTTCCCATAGTCTGGCATCTCTCTCTCTCCCTTCATTCCTCCCCCCTCTCTTTGTGGTCTGGTGTCTCTCTGTCTTCTATTCCCTCTCTCCCCTACCTTAGTCTGGAATCTCTCTCTCCTTCCCTCCCCTGATCTGGCTTCTCTCTCTACTTCCCTTCCCCCCCTATGGGCTGATATATCTCTCTTCTCCTTCCCTTCCCTCTTCCTTTCTTCCATTGTCTGCCATCTCACTCTCCTTCCCTCTCCCTCCAGTAGTCCGACCTCTCTCCTTCCCATTCCCCCTTCTTATGATCCGATATCTCTTTTTTTTCCTTCCCTTCCTTCTTCCTCCCTACCTTAGTCTGGAATCTCTCTCTCTCCTTCTTCCCTTCCCTGGTCTGGCATCTCTCTCTCCTTTCTTTCCTCCTCCATTAGTCTGACACATTTCTCTCCTTTTCTTCTCTTTTCTTGTGGGCTGGTATCGCCTCCCCATCCCATTCATCCCATCCCTCCCCTTCCCTCCTCCTCCATCTCCCTACCATGATCTGACGTATCACCAAGGGATCCAAGAGGAAAAAGAACAAAGAACCGGCGTGGCTCACTGTAGCGGTGAAGGAAGTGATCAGAGACAAGAAGACTTCATTTAAGGAATGGAAAAAGTTAAAAACGGATGAAAACTGGAAAAAGCACAAACAGGAAAAAGCACAAACAATATCAAAGCAGGTGCTACAAGGTGGTAAGAAGGGCCAAAAGAGACTATGCCTCCTTACTTTTAAATCTCTGGCATTTAAAACCCCAGCCTTTATTTATAGGGTTTTAATTCCATATACATCACCTAGACTCCTGACCAAAATTTGTTGGTCATCCCTTCTCTTAAAGTTATTAATACGCGGCGGCAGACTATTTTTTCTGTCACGGCAACCCAATCCTGGAATTCTCTTCCAATTCATCTGAGAGATGAAAAGAATCTTGAAAAGTTTAAGAGCAAACTAAAGAGTCTTCTTTTTCAAGATGCATTCAATGTTTAATTGAACTGCTTTTGGCTCTTAATCCATTTTTAACTACTTCGATTGTTTTTTATTCCCCTTCCTATTGTTTTTAACCTTAATTGTTCTACTTTTATAGCTAGATTGTATTTCATCCCGAGTTTTCCCTATGTTTTTATTAATGTGCGTGTAATTTAATTTATTATTATGTATTAGTAGCTATGAAACTTGTCGTTTATGTTTGTAATTTTAATTACTACAATGTATGAGTAGCTATGGTACATCTCTTTTATGTTTGTCTTCCTATATTTTGTAATTTTTATCACTTTGTACATCGCTTAGAATTCGGAATAAGCGTTTAATTGTGCCAGTGCTAAGGGTGATTTCGAATGCAAGCCTTTTAGGTCTACAGAGACCAAACTCCTTGCGTACTTAAAGTAAAGAATCTGAACTGCATGCCAATCCATTGGAGATGGAACTGTAAAGCTTGAATGACATTCAAATTATTCTGGAATTGGTTCAACAGCCGTTTCCTTCCAAAAGTTGAATGTTACCTCCACCGCAAAAACCTTGCATTTAAGGTATTGCTGATTTTGGACAATGCACCAATACACTGTCACCAAGACCTTGAAAATGCATACCCTGACTTTGAAGTTCTCTTTATGCCTCTGAACACAACATCCATCATTCAACCTCTTGATCAGAGAATAATAAAGGCTTTCAAGTGCCACTGCATGCAAGAGCTATACAGCAAGGCCTGTTAAGTTTTAGATGCTGACATGGAAACCACCATGCTTGATTACTGGAAAACAGTGACAATACGCAGTGTAATAGACTATCAGGAAGTTGCACTATTGGCTGCCATGCAGCAAAAGCCCTGAAGCCCTTTAAATCTGTATGGTCTTTGGGGCAGTTATCAAAGCAGACTGCACTATCGGGCTTTATAAAAGAGGAAATATGTTGGCATAACCTGGGATTTATCACCCAAGCTACTTTGAAAAATTGTTGGAAAAAAATTTGGTCAAACTTATGTAACAAACTTTCAGGGCTTTGCAGGAAGCTGAAAGAAAGCAGAGTCAGCACCCTCTCCCAACAGCTCAGTGTCTCAGAATGGACCACAGTCTGAAAGGCTACTTATACTCCATGGGTGGGGAAAATGCTGATTTCATTTCTCCCCTGACTCCCGCTGGACTGAGGAAAAGAGATGGAGAGACATAGAGCACCGGTGGCAGAAACAGAGCTGACTAGGAAGGGCAACCACGACAATAGATTTTCTTGAATCTACTCATAGCTCACTCTTTTCCCAGCAGGCCACAGCTTGAAGTAAGGCAGAAACAGCCAATCATTTTCATCACATATTCAGCTGGAGTGACATTTTTAATAAAGCATCAGCTTCCTTGCCACACAAAGTCCAATTTGCAAGACTGGTAGCCACTTTGGTATGTGTGGAGAACTTCATTCTGGTTTCATTTACATTTTGATTATTACCCTCCACAGTGTGCATGGAATATACACACTGTTTACAGCATATTTTTTTTCCTTTCCGGCTAGAAACAGGTCAGGGGAAGGCAAATATGTATAGAGAGTAGACAATCATATTCTGTGTGCAATTTCTGGCCTATACTTTGTTACATAGTGTGAACTGCTGGAATCTTGCCAGAATTTATAAGGAATTTCTCTTTGAGAATGAGTTGGCAGACTGTAACCTCTGCGGGGAAGTCATTATTGTATTCAGTGTTTACAATTTTAAAAAAATCATCTTCAATTACCCGTTCATATTGTTTGGATCTGAGGAAGAATGCTAGCCAAGAAATGTATTAAATTAGTCCAATAAAAAGATGTCACCTTATATTTTTTAGTTTATTGATCTTTTTCTCTATCCTAATAACACAAATATCCACTATGAACCCTGGGATTGTAAGCATGGAATGTTGCTACTATTTGGGTTTCTGCCGGATGCTTGTGACCTGAATTGGCCTCTGTAGAAATAGGATACTGGGATAGATGGACCATTGGTCTGACCCAGTATGGATCTTCTTATGTTCTTATGCAGGGGGTCCCCAAAGTTCCTCCTTGAGGGCTGAATCCAGTCGGGTTTCCAGGATTTCCCCAATGAATATGCATGAGATCTATGTGCATGCACTGCTTTCAATGCATATTCATTGGGGAAATCCTGAAAACCCGACTGGATTTGGCCCTCAAGGAGGGACTTTGAGGACCCCTGTTCTTATGTATTGATTGGTAACGAGCTCAGAAGCCCCAACCTGCTAATTTTAAGTTTCCAGTTTAATAAGAACTAGACCCTGCAGATGTTATGGCATCTACATGGGATTTCCTTATTGGTTTTCACCTCTGCCCTATAGTCCAGCCATCAGAGAAACAGATCTGTTACTGGAAGTATTATAAGAGCACTCATGAATCAGCCAGGAAATGCTGTTGCATAAAGTCTTTGACTCTTTTCCTGTTGTAGTCCCCAGCTCTGACCAGCATGAGGAATATTAGATAGGCTCAGGAATTAAACCTGGCTCTCTGCTTTAACTGCCCTATAAGCTATTCCTGATCCATTTGGGCTGTAAATTATCCTTTGTGCCACCTTGTTCTTCTAAAACAAGAGACCCAGTTGTAAGGGAGTCAGGGATCCTTCCTCACCAGTGCTTCACATGCACCTTTGGACAGATTCTGAAAAAAATGAAAAGCACTCTTCTTTGAAAGCATACACACCGTACACAACTAACTCAACATAATTAATATCATTAAATCTCACCCTCTACTCAAACACTATACCACTACAGTCAAAGAACCTCCATTCACTTCTCTATTACCCTATCCATAATTCTGACCTCCTCAAACAACTACACTTCTCCCTCCGTATTCACGGTTTCAGCATTCGTGGTTTTGATTATTCACGGTTTTTAGCTTGCTGGCTCCTCCCCCCAAATTACATCAGCTTGCATAGAGAAATCACTGATTCCATGCATTTACAGAGAAATCACTGATTTCCAGCACTTTCTTCACCATATTTTGCCTCTCCTTCAGGAACAGGACAGGTCTCCCACCATGTTATTTGCGGTTTCACCATATTCACAATGCTTTTTAATAGAAAACGGCGAATGACATATGAAAAAGTTATTTGAGGTTCTGTTAATCCGCTATCACAGAGAATACGGAGGGAGAAGTGTGTAAAGTAATATATTTGTTCTGTAACTCAAAACATTATGTCGCCTTGAACCTGTTTAGGCATAGCGTGACTCAGAAATACCCAATCAGATTAGATTAGATCAGATTAGATTAGACTCCAGGTCCCAGGTGCTGAGGCACATTGGGAGAATGATGTAGTCCAGCTGAAGGAGAGGGTTAGGGCTCAGCTAGAAAGAAGGATGAAATGCCTTAGTGTAGGGCTCCAGAAAAAGGAAGATGGATTAAGACAGGGCTGCCCAAGTTCGGTCCTCGAGATCTACTGGCAGGCCAGGTTTTCAGGATATCCACAATGAACATGCATGAGAGAGATTTGCATACCAAGAAGGCAGAGCAGGCAAATCTCTCTCATGCATATTCATTGTGGATATCCTGAAAACCTGGCCTGCCAGTAGATCTCGAGGACCGGACTTGGGCAGCCCTGGATTAAGACATCCAGGTTTTATGGAAGTAAAACCCAGATGTCTCAAAATGTCCTCCTTACTTCCATTGCTTTCAGTTTAAGTAAAACCTGGATGTTTCAATCCGTCCTCCTTTTTCCTGGGAGTTAATCAGTGAGGTCCCAAAAAGGAAACCTCCACAGAGAAACCTTTCCCAGTTGTAGGCTAGAAGGGAACCCGAGAAGGGAAAGTATTTGAGAGTGCCAAGGTGATGGCTGTCAAGAAGTTTACAGCGAGAGACTGTCAGGGGGAGAAGCCTGTTATATGAACTTAGAACTTGGATGTTAAAGGTGTTGGCAAAGGTAAGCCAAAACCCCCTTTTGCTGAATAATATGTGTATAGCAAGAACTGACCACAAATACAGTTGGTGAGCCTGTGTTAACAATCCCCGAGCCTGTGAGGAAACAGGCTCAGGCCATGTCAAAGAATCAAAGTTTTGTTGCATCTTTTCAAGAGCTTGTGTTTGTGTGAATGTCAAAGTGAATGGGCATAAAGTTCCAGGGAAACCCGGACTGGACTCTATCACACGCACTTTAATTATCACCTGTGCTTCCATAATGCACCTGTGTAATCTGATATCAACAGAACTGGTTAGTGCCAATAATAAGTGGCATTGCCCACTTAAGCATCACTGAATATTTTCTGCCTACCTGCAGTGCATGATTTAAGCGGGCAGGAGAGGCTCTTGCCTGCTTAATTAATTTCAGTATTGACCCCATTCTTTTTAAACTATGAGGACGAAGGTCATATTTGGAGCTCCTTCTACCTTTCAATCTATTTGCCACTTTTTTTTTCTTTTTGCTTTTAGTTATGAAAATTGTGAAATTATACCAGTAACCTCCTTTTGTCTTCTCCTTTTCTTCCCACTCAACACACACCAAATGACAAATATTCTCCACACACCTTCTGGGAACAATAAAGATCTTTGGATGAGCTCCCAGAACCCTTTGTAACACCACAAAATTATTTGGAGAGGAACTGGAGTTTGATCTCCAACAGTTTACATATGCAACTTATACAACAGTAACACATGTTCAACCCTGAAAATAATGCGAAAATAACATGAAAATTTGGATATAAATCCAGAAAAACAAAATTCTTTGTTAAGGTTACCAGAGTACCATTACTTTAATTAATGCCTCTGTAGTAGAGAATGGCACCTGGCCAAATTTTTCCCCATCCCCGCGGGAACACATTTTCCCGTCCAGTTGAGTTTTCTCGCTGTCCCTACCCCATTCCTGCAAGCCCTGTGTTAACTGAATAAGCCTCAAACACTTATGATTTTAAAGTGTTTGAGGCTTGTGCAGATGAGCTCGGAGGAATGGGGCAGAGACAGGAAAAGAACTCGCCGGGATGGGATGGGAAAATGATTTCCTGTGGGGATGGGGAAAAATTTGTCCCCGTGACATTTTCTACTCTGTAACTGGACTATGTAAACTGTCGGCCTTTAAAAAACCTAGATATTACCAATACTGAGATGAATCCAATGCATAAAAAATTGGTAAACAAATATTAATCTCCTCAACTGGACCACCAACAATGGAATGCCGTTTGCACCATCTGCTATGTTCCAAAATAAGGAAAAATTCAAGAAGACAGCAAAAAAAATGGTAATCAGTACGGGCCCAAATTCTCCCTTCGTGGTAACCAGCAGCCCCGGGCAGGTATTCATAAAGTGACAAGCACTTAGACCGCAGTCTCAATAAATCCTGCCCCGTACATCATTGTGACATATTATCTAATAAATAAGTTGATAACAATCAGGTGCAAACATCCATCCGAGGTGAAAACCAGGGGGAAAAAAATATAAGGAAAAAGAAGTGAACATAAGACCTTCCAAACCAAAGTGCAAAAGTAAACGAAACCAAAATCATCAAAAAAATGTGTAAAAAATGAAAAAATACAAAAGAAAAAAGAGAAAACAAGTGAAAAAAGTCAAACATATCCCAAACTCCGTCCAAAACTCTATCATACGGCCACATAAAAGTCCATGACCATGTAAACAATGTAAGCTATGTAAACTGTATCATGAATCTGTTCAGCACAAAGCATTTCCCACATGGTAACATACATAACAGCAATAAGACATTTTACAATTAACAAGAAGGAACAGAAGACTAAGCCAATCGTGAGATTCGTCTAGTCCAATTGTTCTGGATTAGCAGACACTTGGAGCCTGAGGCCTGAGGGTGAGAGTTAGTGTGTGCAGAGGGAGATAGTTGGTTGAACATCTATTAAGAATACAGTGGTTATAGACTACGGTAACAGTTTGAATGGCCTAAGTATTATGCAGACATTGTATTATACCTCTCAGTGATGTTAAGTGTATTTTTGAAACTGTTTCATGGTAGCCCTATTATAAAGTTTCTTTTTAAAAAAAAAAAAAAATCTTTATTCATTTTTAAAACTCACAATAAGCGTAACATAAAATACAATCATTTTATACTTTAACATCACTTAATATAGCATCAACTTCTAATTCTCATCAAATATCCCCCCTCCCTTATACCCAACAATTATTCATAAGCAAAAGAAATCATGAAATATTCCCACCCACCCCACCCTGGACGTGTATGAACAAAAGGGGAAAAATGAATATTTATTCTATACAGTAATTTAAATCTTTACACTATCTTGTTAATTGCTCCCAAATAACCTGAAATTTCTTAAAATTTCCCTGTTGCATGGCAATTATCCTTTCCATTTTGAATATGTGACACAAAGAGTTCCACCAAAAGCTATAATTCAACCTATCCCAATTTTTCCAATTATTTGTAATCTGTTGTATGGCAACCCCTGTCATAATGAATAAAAGCTTATTGTTATTAGAGGATATTTGGCTTTTAGCCCTCATTGCCATGCCAAACAATACGGTGTCATAGGATAATGCCACTGGATTATCTAACAAATTATTTATTTGATCCCATATTGATTTCCAGAAAGCCAATATCAATGGACAATAGAATAACAAATAAAGTTTCAATTTGCCAATTTGCCGATTTCAATTTACCTCATTCATTGTATTTATGTCTATATTTGGTCTTGTTACTACTATTAAACTGTTAACAAAATTGTGAGCTTTATATTGAATTGTACTTGTTGTACACCGTCTTGAGTGAACCTCTTCATAAAGGCAGCTAATAAATATCAATAAATGAATAATTCTATTGAACTGTTGGTTCAATAATGCTTTGATAATGGATATGGTTGCTGGGCAAACTGGATGAACCGTGTAAGTCTTTATCTGTTGCAAAGTTATCCCTGAAAGGAAGACCATATATAAGATAAGTCACTTTATTAAAAAATTATTGCTAAACTATTTATTTATTTATGCATTACAATAGTATAGTTAATATCAATGTGACCCAGTGAGGAAACAACACTTAAAGCCTAAGACAATGAATTATAGGAGTCTCAGGTGGTATTTCTGAGGATCACTTAATTAACAATTGCTGAACTGGTTGAAAGAGAATAGAAGGTGGAACATTAAACGATTGCCCTACAAATTGATTATATTGAATGTTCTCATTCTAAGGATATTTATTGAAATTGGTGCTTTATTGAAATTAATTAACTATGGTTAGTTCATAAATCGACTTACTGGTGTTCAGTGTGGATGTAGATATTGGAGAAGTTTGTAGGTGGAGCAAGTGAAGATTTGTTGAGTTTATGGTTCAAATGATGTCTGCTTTGTGTTATTAATAGAGATGTGGCTGTTTGGGGTGGGTTTTTTTTTTTTTTTAATTGCTACACAATTTCTGGTGTTTGGCTTTTGTAAAAGGGGATTGCGGGAATGGGTCATGCAAATGCCAATGTTAAGACTTCCACAGTTGTAAATGGCAAAGACAGGTGTTGGGTTGCGTTCCAACTGAGTTTGAAGCTCAGATGTGGAGAAAGACAAGTCAGGCCAAGAAAATAAACAAAAATGCTTAAAGAGATGAAAAAAAAAAATCCCTGGCAATGAAGGGAAAATGGAATTTAGGATTTACAGCCTAATATAATTTGGCATGTAGAATTCAGGCCTGCTGAGCTCTCAATAACACCAGCTTTTCACTCCTGAAAAAGCAGTCTATAATTTGAGAGAGAATAAAGAGAGTATTTGGTGAAGGAAAGTGGTTTTTCTTTGGACACAAGTACAATCCCCAAGTTTAGCCTGGAGCTGAACTTCCAAATGTAAATTCCAATGCTTTTTAATGATTTTATAGCATTGACATCATTGTATAAAGGATTGGTATTTCAAAGTTTCCAAAGAGAAACTTGGAAATGCCAGTATAAAGGTTAGGCTCAAAGAGTTGAACCATATCCAGTGCCCCCCCCCCCCCCTACATACACACATTCTTTCTTTATAAATGGAACATTTTTGCAGAATGGCTAAAAAAAAAAATAATTAAAAAAAAAAATCCAGAAACATGGGAGGTGTCTCTGGCCATTCAACAGAAGCTACTGCTCATAATGGAGAACTTATACTTTTTTTTTTTTAATTTCTTTGTTGCATTTTATTTATTTTTTCTTGATTTACCTGTAAGGAATAAAATTGTAGATGATGGATTTTGTTTAACAGAATTCCATCAACCGCTATAATAAAACTCTTAGCGCGCATGTGCAGTTGAAACTTCATGCGGCCGTGATCCCTGATCCGTGGTTCTGTATCGCCACATGCGCAGTAGGAGCCTTCGGTGGTTTGCAATGCGTGTGGCGGTTTCCCCAGCAATGTTCTTGCCCCGATCTCTGATGTCGGCTGACTTCTGACGATGCCTCTCCTTCTCGCCCCCGGACCAGCAGCGGCAGCAGCCACAGGGCATTTGCTAGGACGGCCCACTTTGATAATGCGAAATGGGCCAGCCTAGCAAAAGACCTGAGGCTGCCCAGCCTAGCAGATGCTGGACAGTGAGCAGGTAAGGGAGAAGGGGTACTACTGGACAGGGGGTAGGTAAAGGAACAGAGAAGGGCTACAGCTGGACAGGGGAGCAGGGAAAGGGTAAAAGGAATGGAGAAGGGCTACTGCTGGACAAGGGGAGCAGGGAAGGGGTGCTGCTGGACATAGGGGAGGTAAAAGAAAGGGAGAAGGGAAGACAGACAGAGGCAGAGAGAAAGAAAGAAATGCCTAAGTCTAGCACCCATTTATGTAACAGGCTAAAAATCTACTCTATTAAATATTCAGCTATTGAAAACCTGGAACCAGATATTCAAATTGAAATATATGTGTCTTGACAGGTTGTGAATGCATAATTCTCTTATATATGTATTTTCAGCTTTACACTTAAAAAAATTCATGCTATTTAACTTGATAAGGCAAGGTTGGCTTAAAGGATAGGCAAAGTAGACACATGCATTGGGCCCAAAGGGTGTTGGGAGTAGATGTCAGCATCCATCATCTGTTGGTTTCTCGAGACTAAGAAGCCCGGCTGGCGGATGCCCTTGAAACGTAGAGGAGGACTCTGTATTTTGGAGTAGAGAGTAATGCACAGGCAAAGATTCATACCCATCCCCTTACTGTCCCTGTATTTTCATCCCCGTCCCCTCACCATCCCTGCAGTAAAATGCATTTTTCATCCCCATCCCCTCACCATCCTCACATCTTTCATCCCCATCCCCTCACCGTTCTCATATTTCATCCCCGTCCTCTCACTGTCCTCATATTTTTCATCCCCATCCCCTCACCGTCCTCATATTTTTCATCCCCGTCCCCTCACCGTCCTATTTTTCATCCCCTTTCCCTCACCGTCCTCACATTTTTCATCCCCATCCCCTCACCGTCCTCATATTTTTCATCCCCATCCCCTCACTGTCCTCATATTTTTCATCCCCGTCCCCTCACCATCCTCATATTTTTCATCCCCGTCCCCTCACCATCCTCATATTTTTCATCTCCTTCCCCTCACCGTCCTCATATTTTTCATCCCCATCCCCTCACTAACCTCACATTTTTCATCCCTATCTCCTCACCGTCCCTGCAGTTTTCATCCCCGTTCCTTCAGTCTTAATTTTCTTCCCTGCATCTCCCTGCTCAAAGCAGAAAGATAATTTTATGCAATTTTATGGGTCTAAGGCATTGCAAATAAACATCTTAATCCTGTAATGAGATTTTTATTTTCCTAGTTGTTATTTTTATTGAAAGAACATCAATAAAAGTGCAACTTGTGAGGCATGCTGGGTTCTGCATTGCGCACTTAAAGCCAAACATCAGCTCAGTACTGGATATTTTAGTTCAGACAATAATTTTATTTTTAATTATTCATGCCAAAAACATATCATGAACAGTCCTCATAATGTCATTTCTGGCATTAGCTACGCCTACTGTGGTGTTAGGCACCATAAAGTGCCTCTTGAGGCGTGATTCTGGTGATGGTAGGTGCCTTGAAAATTAGTTTAAAACATTGTTTAAATAGTGTTTTTCACTTAGTCTATACACCTACCAGTGCCTAAAAAAACAGCACCATTTAGAGAATCCGTGTCTAAGTCCAGTATGGCCCCATCCCATGTAGGTTCCATTACCAACTGCTGGAACAGTTCTTCTTGTAGAGAATCCATGATCTCCCTAGTTCTAGACAACCACACAGTAGGGAAACCCCAATCAATATCTGCCATGCTAAACATCGCCTATTAGTAATACTTCCTCTTTTACAGCTACGTATATTCTCAGGCCCTGATTCTCCAAAGTGCGTCCCGATTTTAGGCAGCTGTAGGCGTCCTACAACTGTCTAATCAGCCAATCGGGATGCACGTTTTTTAAAAAAATGCTCCCCAGGCAGGCCGCCTATATTGAAGGTGCCTCCGGGAGCCTAGGAAGGCCCGCAAGACGCCTAAGCTCGCCTAAGGGCCTTAGGCGGGCCTTAGGTGAACCTAGGCGGCCCTACGCGTCTCCCTAGTAGAGGAAGAGACGCTTAAAATGTAGGCCAGCAAAATGCTGGTCTACATTGTAAGTAGACGCGGCCGCTATACTTATGGCAGCAAGGCACCTGGGCCAATCAGGCCTTAGATTTAGCGGTGATGGGCCGGGAAGGGGCGGGCCCGTCTCATTTCCACGAGGCGGGCCCGTCGGCTGGACGGCAGCAAGACCCGTCCAGCCAACCAACATGTAAAGGTTAGTTGGGGGAGGGAGGTTAGGTTTTTTTGGGGGGGGGGCCGTCGGGCTTTCCCGGCAGGAGGATTGGGCATCCTCCTGATGGCGATTACCAGTTTGGGGGGGAGGGGGGTTCCGGCAGGAGGATTGGGCATCCTCCTGTCGGCGATGGGACAGGCGGCCACGACCGCGGCCGCTATACATATTGCAGCAGGGAGATCCCTTGCTGCCTAAGTATAGCGGCCGCGTCTAATTTAACCCGATTCTCTAACCGGCGTCTGTACCATGGACGCCGGTTACAGAATCGGGGTTTAGTGTAGGACCGATTCTGTATAGGACACCTCTCCTGGGCGTCCTATACAGAATCAGGGCCTGAATGTCTACTCAAACTATATGAATGTGGTTTAACTACTTGACCTTGATCCATGCTTAGCAACATGAAAACCCCTGATCCATGCTTAACATTTTCAGAGCTCAGACCATCAAAATATCTGACCTGCACTGACTCTACTTCCCAGCTACAGAGGTGCCGTCAAAACCTACTTCAGCCCATTCTGATATATCATGCCACATACTGAGCATAGACCGTAGAAATCCAAGTGACATTGGCTACACTTCCCTACACTTCCAACTAGCGCTATGCATGCCTACTCTCCATTCCCAAACATACCCCAGTGCTACAAAATATTTTCTATGTTTTAGCGTGTACTGAAAACTACTTGGGGGGGGAAGGGGAACTTATATACTGCATTTTTGTTGCTTTGGCATTTCAGAGCTGACATTTAAAGCAGTGAGCACTGGAGGATTAAGTGACTTGCCCTGGGTCACAAGGAGCAGCATTGGGATTTGATCTCACAACCTCTGGGTGTAGAGGTAGCGGCTCAACCACTGAGCCACAGCCCTTCCTGTGGTATCCCTGAGTGCGCCCTGTAGTAATAGATTTTAACCTGCTTAGTAAAAGGGTCCCCAAATATCGCAGCACTACACCTTTTAGGCTGTTTTGCCTCAAATTTTTCCTTTTGTTCTCATAGATTTTGTTATTGAAATCCTATAAATATTGTGGACATTAACTTAACAATTGTGTAGTTCCTTCTTTAGATTAACAGAGGTTTCTTTACTTAAAATTCCCTCCCCTCCCCATTATTGAGAACTATTTACCAGTCCAGAAACAGCCACTGACCAGTTAAATAGTGTTTTGGTGCCTAACCATGAATATTCAGTATGAGATCACTGGCTTTCTCCACTGAATATTCACAGTCAGCACTGAAATGGTAGTAACTAGCTCTATCATGTGATAGCAGTACTGTATATTAAAAAACACCAATTATTCTACAGTAAAATTGGAGTCCCATAAAAACAAAGAGTCTGTGGAATCGATGTTCTTGATGCAAATGTGATCTTATAAAAAGCACACTCATCTACATGGAAAAGTAATGTCGAAAACCATTTATTAGATATTTGTAGAGTACAGACTCATTCACATGAAGTAGCAATAGTGCAGACCCAACACGGTCTGTGTTTCGGTTATGATAGCCTTCCTCAGGGGTTCCGGACATTGGGTGTATAAGGATTGTAAGCATTGGTATGGATGATTAAAATGTCTTCAAAGAAAACTTTTTATAAAAAAACTCAGAAAGCATAGCATTCGGCAACTCCTAAGGGCCAATCAGGGCTTTAGGCCCCTCCCCGGTGCATCCTGAATGCACTGAGAAAGGGAAGGCCCACCACTGTGAAGAGGCGGGCCTGGCAACCAGAGGGAGTAGGTATGCCTCCGGCACGCCATACTACAAAAGGTACGGAGGGAGATTTCTTTGCTGTCAACAGCCTAGCTGCTGCATCTATTTGCTGGCCTACATTTCAGGTGCCTATTGCAGCCCTAGAGAGACGCCTACATCCTATGGTATTTCCAACAGGCATTCAGCATTGACTGGCTATGTTTACCTGGAAATCAGGACCCCTAAATAGCAAGCCTATCTTTGCCTTCTATTAACTTAACCGGCCAGCTTTAAATATTCACTTAGCTGGTTAAGTTATTGCCAGCCCTAAAAAAACAAACAGATATTCAATTCTGATCACTGGAAACAATGTGGCATTGAATATCTGCGGTCAGTTTTGCAGGCTGCCTCCCACCAGCTGAACATTGGCCCATTTATTTGTAATGGGGACAATATTTAGATTCCGGAAGAGAGGTTGACTGAGTCCTGCAGTTGGAAGTGGACCTGGAAATTCAATAGTAGGCAGTATCTGGCAGCCGGCACTGAATGTCCATATTTTGGGGCTGCTTTTGACATAGCCATTTAAATTGATATTCATCAGCTGACTGGATGAGTTATATACCTGCTATTTATGTGGGTCCATCTGGCCACTAAACTTAGGACTCCTTTTACTAAAGTGTGCTAGCGTTTTTAGCGCACCTAGGAAATTACCCGCGCTATGCTTCTCGAACTAATGCCAGCTCAATGCTGGCGTTAAGGTCTAGTGCGTGCAGCAATGCAGCACGCGATATTCCGCGCGTTAAATCCCTAGCGCACCTTAGTAAAAGGAGCCCTTAGCCTCAGCCAATTGGGGAAGGTAGGTAGGTAGGTAGGTAGAGATACCAGTAAAAAAAGAAAAAAAACCTTTTAGAATTAGAATAAGGTTCGTTTGAGATCGATCACTTATTCACATTGTGTTATATATCACATTGTGTTATATAACACTTATTCACACAGTGTTCTTCAACCATCGGTCTATGGACCATTGCCGGTCCACAGAAATTTCCTGCCGGTCCACAGGGCCAGCACGTGCATCAGGCCCAAAACAGTGTTCTTCAACCGCCGGTCCACGGTGCGATCGATGCGGCGTTATCTTTGAGCCATCTCCCTCTTCCTAACTGATTCAGTGCACAAAGCCACAGGCAGTGGCTCCTACGGGCATCCTGCGCCTGAACCGGAAGCCTTCTCTCTGATGTTGCAACGTCAGAGGGAAGGCTTCCAGATGAGGCACGGGACGTGCAAGGTGCAATTAGTACTATTATGGGGCGGGGTCTGGGGTGGAGATTGGGTAGAGATGGGCAGGGTCTGGCCCACAACTTAGCCCAGTGTTCTTCAACCGCTGGTTCATGGATCGATGCCGGTCCACAGAATAATTCTTTTATTTCTGTCGGTCCATAGGTGTAAAAGGGTTGAAAAACACCACTCTAGAAGTCTTAGGCACTGATCCAAGCTTCTTTACATCCCAAAAAACGTTGAGACACAAATAATATGTGTCTGTTATCAGGAAATTTTAAGATACTTTACAGGGAAAACATAGATTAAATATTTCTTCTAGATCTTTGGCTTCTTGCCACATATCCAGAAACTGCTTATGCCTCTCCTGTGTAATCTTGGGCAAATCTGGAAAAATCCATATTTTCTGTCCTTCAAAAGTATAGATGTTCTTCTAAAATGTAATCTCATAATAAAGTTCAAATCCTGCTAAAAACCAACCAACCTAAAAGTCGTGTGTAATGTAGCTATTTATTTTGGCATCACAAATATCTGTCTCTAATGATTACAATTAATCCAGAATACTCCTGTGAAGCTGATTTTTGGAAAAAGTAAATTTGACCATGCGACCCCTTTGCTCCTGAGTCTTCATTGGCTCCCGGTTTATCTTAGAATTCAATTCCAAATGTGTTTGCATCTCTTTCAAAATTTTATATGGCATTTTTATTCCCCTCGTTCCCTTATTATGGAATGTTTACAGATTTTCCTTTGCAAGAGGCATCCAACAATTCAGACTCTCACTTCCTTCTAGAAAAGGAATTAAAGGAGTTAAGATCTTCAGTCAATCTTTGGCTTTTAAACTTTCTCAACTATGGAGTGAACTCCCCCTAATTCTGAGAAGCCCCAGTTGAACTTCCTTAGGTTGATGACCCGGTATATAAAGTTAAGCTTTAGTTTAGCTCTTTCAGTGGGATTTCCCACTGCTGCTAATAATCCTGATGAGTCCAAACTATAGGATCCTTTTACTATGCCACAGTAGAGGTTTCTACCATGCCTCAGAATTCTAAATGCTCTGATGGTGCCCTGACATTCATAGAATTCCTATGAGTGTTGGAACAGCATCAGAGCATTTGGTGATCCTCTACCATGGCTTAGTAAAACCCAGCGTATCAGATAAAGAGGCCTCTGCTTGATTATCATGATCAGACTTGAGAATTTTTTTTCCCTTACCAAGGAAAAACAATTCAGCAATAGGCAGTAAAGAATAAAGAATCAATGAGCAAACCCAGCACTTCTGTTAAATAACATTTAAATATAGTCAAAGGTGGTATCAGCACATATTTAGGAAAAATCAGCACTCTTAAATTTAAGTGTCTTGAAAAGTTCTCAGAATTTTCTATTTTCCTTGTGCCAAATCAGTGTGGATTGAATATCTTTAATCTTACCAACTTCAGCTTTTAATGATGCAAATTGGGTCTTTAAAATCTTTGGTACTAGCTTCCTGTGCTTGAGCCAGGCCTGTACCATTTGTAACCAATGTACTCATTTCAGAAAAGCATACATGCAAAGAGGTCTACAGATGCTTCAAAGACTCTCAGACATGCTGCAGAAATAGGTTTTGCATGAAAATAATACCTGGTTACCTATGAAGCAGAGAGTACAGTTTAAGATCCTCTCAATCATACAGCAAATCTTATATCACGTTTCCCCCAAGGGCACTAAAGGAGTTTTTAAAAAAATCTATCAACCCAGAAAATGTTTCATATCTGAAAATGATATGAAGTTGGAATTTGGAGGGTAAGATGTTAGTCTCTCATGTTAAGAATGGGGTAAAAATGCTGTCTGTGGCAGGTGCCAAGCTTTGGAATGCACTCCCGCCTGGTATTCTGTGATGGGAGACTGAACTTTAAGAAAATGTTGAAAACACAATTATTGGGTTAATGCCTTCATGTGCTAATGCTATTTGCTGCTGAAGCCTTACCGTCCTGTAAATGTTTTTGTGGGATTTTGTCTTTCCATCTTGTTGGATGAATTTGAAAAAAAGGTTTTAATAATGATACTGTTAGTTAATGTTTTATTGTGTTTGTTCTGTGGTATATAAATTGTTAAATAAAGAAACAATACCTCATATTAGACACCAGCACACATCATATTAAAATCACTGGTAAAGATTCGCTATTCTGTCCCAATGTAGAGAACTGCCTGCAGATGACTTTAAGGGGATCTGCAGACTTCCTCCCAATATAAAATATGGCAAACGTTAAACCTGAATTGGAACACGATGTAATGTAATTAAAACAACATTTCTTTTATAATTTAGCGGTGTCCTCAGTGTGAAGTTATAAGCTGGAAGAACCACAAGTCAGATGCTTACAAGCACTTTAGCTTAACAACCAAGGACCTAAGAAACTTAAAGTTTTACTGTTTCGGTCTGGCACACCATCATAAGACACCACTATGTGTGCAATCAAAGTGATACTGTGAATAAATAAACACTGTGAAACTAGTGGAATAAATTTACAATTATATTTTTTTTAAAAAAATCACAGCACGTCCCAAAAGGAGCACATTGTGCCTAATAAAATGTAGTCAAAGGTGGTATCAGCACTATTTAGGAAAATTCAACACTACCCCCTCTTCTACGAAACCGCGCTAGCATTTTTTTAGCACAGAGAGCCACACTGAATGGCCTGGGCTGCTCCCAACGCTCATAGGAACTCAATGAGTGTCAGGAGCAGCGCGGGCCATTCAGCGCGGCTCTCTGTGCTAAAAACTGCTAGCGCAGTTTAATCGAAGAGGGGGGGCTAAATTTAAGTTAAGAAGCTGTTGGCAAGATATGTACAGTTTATTATTCGTTATTTAGCCCCACTGCTGCCGCATTTTTGCACACAATGTCATCCTTTTAGAACGCACTGTGATATTTTTTCTGCTCTTTTCTCATGGAATGAATGGATAGGTCTGTCCTATATGATTTTATGGAGTTCTGCTTTCTTTTAGTTTATGTTATTATTTTTTTATTGTAAACTGCTTGAATCCGAAATGGCTTGGTGGTATATAAAATCTTAATAAACTGTATTACTCCAATAGCCCGGACCAAAAATACCTGGTAGACTAGTGAACCACTACCTCCTACATGTACCATTAATAAAAGGCAGGAGAATTGTCCATTCATTCTATCCTCTGCACTGCCATCTTCTAAAATGGCAGCCTTTGACCTTGCACAGTGCATCCTGGGATGCATCTCATGGGTTAGTTTGCCAAATAAGGGAATTTTTCCCTTAAGTCATAGATTCTATCCAGACCGCAAAATAAAGAGAAAAAAAAATCCCTTATTTTGCAAAATGACTCCAAATGCTGGGGGAATTATGGGGGGAGGTTATTTCTAGGGTCAGAGGATGACAGGTCCACTGGACTACCAGGGGGAATGGGAGCTGAAAGTCAGGGCATTGAGGCAGGAGGCCTTTCTGGGGTCAGGTTAGGGCTCATATTACCATAGATTTTTTTGGGGGGGAGAAGGTGACCCAGAGGAACTCAAGGAGCATTTAATGTCTCCCTTCCTGTCAGAGTTTGAATTCTTCAAGCAGCAAATGGCTGTTTACTACCACTGTGGTGTGGTGGTGTTTTTTTTTACTGACAGCATATACTTTTTAATGCTGAAGTAATTTGCATGCTGTTCGTTCACTGCGTTAAGGAGAAAAATTGTTCATTCAGCTTGCGTTAGAAGCTATGCTCTAAAGTCATCAGAGCCTGGCTCTAACTCAAGATTTCAGCCCTGACTCCTGAGTCGTTTGTAGGTCAGGTTATTGTTTTCCTCATGAGGAAAGCTGAGCAAGTGGAAGTTGGTGCCACATTTTGCAGAAGAATGAAAACAGCCTGAAATGAAACAGAATATATCACAATGTGTCATTCTGTTTTATCCACATCTAAAGAGTAAGAAAGATAACCTGGGTAGTCTCAGGACAGTGTAGAAAATTAAGATTAATGCTTTTTACCCAGAGTTAAGGATCAGTGAAACCTAGAATTACAGCATGATAACATATCCCCATCCTTTGATCTTACTATTCTCCTGATATTGTACATTATTTCCTGTCATAAAGTAATGAAAACTGCGGGATTACAGCAGGAAGTGACTTTTATCTCTGCATTTATCTGATTGCAAAACATAGCAGTATGAGAAATAGGAGACATATGTGCCTGGATGAAATCATTAAAGAATCTAGTGCCATTAATATGATATACCTGTGATCAAAGATTAGAGACAGCACGAACCTACTTCAAATGAAAGAGGGGCAGCGGCTTTTAGATGCTGTAAGCAATAGCACAAAAGTCATTTGAAAAATAAGTCACACGTGGCCTAACCAGCTGTAAAAATAGGCTGAATCATTCTCTATCTGAATCTCTTCAAACCAAGGGAGTTTGGATTAAAACAATCTGAAAACAGCCTGAAGAAAAACTGCCATTACTGCATATGCGGTTTATGACTCTGCAGCCTGAAATGCTAGTTCCTGTTTCCTTAAAGCAGTGGTTCCCAACCCTGTCCTGGAGGACCACCAGCCAGTCAGGTTTTTCAGGATAGCCTTATGAAAATGCCACCTCACCTTCGATCGGAAAACTGACTCAGCAAATTCAAAACCAAACCAAAAACCTTTTTATTTCAAGACGCCTACCAAAATTCTGGATAAGATCCTTTTCCTTCCATCTTTAACTATTAAAGAGAACCGCTTATAAGAAGCGACCCCCCTCCCCCATTCGTTCTTTCCCTTCTCTTTCCTACCTCCCTTTTATTTTTATTTTGACTTCGATGTAATTTCAAATCTTCCCCTCCCCCAGTGCCTATTATATCTACTTTGTCTGTATGTTTGTCTTTGTCTAGTCTTTATGTTGCCCTATTTTACTTTTTTCTTTTATAATTACTCTTTTTTAAACTCCAACTTTAACAATTGTAAACTGTCCAGATATTTGTTTGATGGTTGGTATATCAAACAGAGAACAAAAGAAACTGCAGACGAGCATACAAGATGCAGGCTGTTTATTATATCTATTCTTATTTACGGTTATTGTTACCACCTTTCTACAAACCCAGGGACCCGACACGGTTTGTGTTTCGGATAACACGCCTTCCTCAAGGGTCCCTAGTTGACAAGGTATCAAATTAAACCACAAACAAAAATAAACATAAGCTTGTGTAGTGAGAAAATAATCTCTGACCAGGGGTCAGGGATTGTCTTTTTGTTTTTCGGTATATCAAACTGTAAATAAACTTGGAAAGTTGGAACAGATTTGCATACCTTTCTCATGCATATTCATTAGGGCTATCCTGAAAACCTGACTGACTGGTGGTCCTCCAGGACAGGGTTGGGAACCACTGCCTTAAAGGACTGTTCCTGATCTTCTCAGCCCACATACATCTACTTATCTCTTACAAGGCTTCCTTGGAGGTAGTGGCGTAGTAAGAGGTGCGGTCTTCCTAAAGGTGCAGTGGCACCCGTCCTTCTCCTTCCGCCCCCCGACTCGCTTGCTTGCCCGCTTGCTCGCTCACTCCCTGCTTGCCTGCTTCGCGTTCCTCCCCTTGCCGTGCACCCCCATACCTTTTTGGTACTCTCCCTGATCCGTCAGCACTAAAATGTCATCGAGGTCTGTCAGAGCTGCGGACCTCAGATTTTTAAATTTACTGGGGCTGCAGGAAACCGGTTTAAAGGATTCGTTTTAGAGCCGCTCCAGCCCTAGTCTCTGGCTCTGACAGACCTCTATGACATTTTAACGCTGACGGATCCTAATACTTTTTCCTCCCTATGCAGCGCTAAATTGTCATAGAGGTCTGTCAGAGCCAGAAACTAACTACAAGTGGCACGGACCTCAGATTTTTAAGGTTTTAGATCCGCGAGGTCCGTCAGGTCTGTGAGGTCTGCATTTTACTACTTCCCGGGTCTGTGGTTTATTTATTGTTGACATTATTGTTGAGGTCATATGAGTTTTGATAAGCAAGAAAGCGAGGAGGCTTGGTGAACAACAGGGCAAGGGAGAGATGGGAGGAGGTGGGGTGTAAGGGGGTGACAGCTCAGCCATTCCAGATTCATAAGTTAAATGAAATAGTGACACATTTCCTCTGTAATACTTAAAATATAAACATACAGATGTAAATTCCAAAAACTGGTATATTCCAAAAGAGAGTATGAAGGGAGACTAGCCAGGGAAGCACGAAATTTCAAACCGTTCTTTAGATATGTTAAAGGGAAACAGCCGGCTAGGGAGGAGGTGGGACCGCTGGATGATGGAGACCGGAAGGGAGCAGTGAAGGAAGAGAAAGAGGTGGCGGAAAGACTTAGCATGTTCTTTTCGTCTGCATTTACAAGCGAGGACACAACCAACATACCGGAACCCGAAAAAATCTTCAATGGAAATCAAGCTCAAAAGTTAACAACCATGGAAGTGAGCCTCGATGATGTGTGCAGGCAGATAGAAAAACTAAAAACTGACAAATCCCCAGGTCCGGATGGAATCCATCCAAGGGTTCTGAAGGAACTAAAGGAGGAAATAGCGGAGCTACTACAGCAAATTTGCAACCTATCTCTGAAAACAGGTGTGATCCCGGAGGATTGGAAGATAGCCAACGTTACGCCCATCTTTAAAAAGGGATCAAGAAGTGACCCGGGAAACTATAGACCGGTGAGTCTGACCTCGGTTCCGGGGAAAATGGCGGAAACACTGATAAAAGAAAACATCGATGAACATTTTGAAAAAACCGAACTTCTGATATCCAGCCAACATGGTTTCTGCAGGGGAAGATCGTGCCTGACTAACTTATTGCACTTCTTTGAGGGAATTAACAAACTGATGGACAGAGGAGACCCCATAGACATCATATACCTAGATTTCCAGAAAGCCTTTGACAAGGTGCCTCATGAACGTCTACTCCGGAAACTGAAGAACCATGGGGTGGATGGAGACGTGCATAGATGGATCAGAAACTGGTTAGAGGGTAGGAAACAGAGGGTAGGAGTGAAGGGCCACTACTCGGACTGGAGGAAGGTCACAAGTGGTGTTCCGCAGGGCTTGGTGCTCGGGTCGCTGCTTTTTAATATATTCATAAATGATCTAGAAACAGGAATGAAGTGTGAGATAATAAAATTTGCGGACGACACCAAACTATTTAATGGAGCTCAGACGAAGGAGGAATGCGAAGAATTGCAAAGGGACTTGGACAAACTAGGGGAATGGGCTGAGAGATGGCAGATGAAGTTCAATGTTGAGAAGTGTAAAGTATTGCATGTGGGAAACAGAAACCCAAGGCACAACTATACGATGGGAGGGATGTTATTGACTGAGAGTACCCAAGAAAGGGACTTGGGGGTAATAGTGGACATGACAATGAAGCCGCACAGTGCGCAGCGGCCGCTAAGAGAGCGAATAGAATGCTAGGTATAATCAAGAAGGGTATTACAACCAGAACGAAAGAAGTTATCCTGCCGCTGTACCGGGCAATGGTACGTCCGCATCTTGAATACTGCGTCCAGTATTGGTCGCTGTACCTTAAGAAGGATATGGCGTTACTCGAGAGAGTTCAGAGGAGAGCGACACGACTGATTAAGGGGATGGAAAGCCTTGCATGCGCTGAGAGATTGGAGAACCTGGGTCTCTTTTCCCTGGAGAAGAGGAGACTTAGAGGGGATATGATAGAGATAGAGGGGATATGAAGTGAATAGAGAGAGTAGAGAGGGACAGATTCTTCAAACTTTCAGAAAATAAAAAAACAAGAGGGCATTCAGAAAAGTTGAAAGGGGACAGATTCAAAACAAATGCAAAGAAAGAGTTCTATTAATTTTTTGAGCATTTTTTCTGTTGTCTTTCCTGTGGTTTTAACAAGACTGACTTTCCTGGGGATATAACAAGTCTTTGAGGTCGACTGGTTCTGTGGTTTTGCAACTTCTTATGAAACCTAATATTGATTTGACAAGCTTGTCCTGGAAATTTTGTTCTGGTCATCAATTTTTTGAAATCTAATTCTATTTTTTCTGATGTTATGGATTAACAGATGATAGATGTTTATTTGATTTATTAATTATAATTTATATATCTTTTTTAATATTATGGCAGATACTTCCATAATAACATAAATAATATAGAGATATGAGTTTTATTTTTATTTTATTTTTTTATCCTCTAGCTGTAACATTAGTGTTTAGTAAAGATTATTTGAATCTTTTATAAGTTGAGAAATGGATTACTTTTATCTTTAGATATGATTTTCTTCTAGTGTGACAAGTATTTAGTATTTATATATATTTATTCTTATATGTTCTTTGTTTGCTGATTTTAGGTTTTTATTTTATTATAAAATTTATAATGAGGGAATGAATGGATATGAATTTTAAAGGTTGGGAAGATTTGGAATTTTTATTATTTTAATGTTCATTTATATTCTGGATATCTAGTAATAATCATTTTATTTAATCATTTAGTCTTCATTTTTAATATTTATTAATTTTTCTAAATTTGTTACATGTTTTGGTTGAATAGGATGATAATTTTATATAATAATTTCTACTGTCTCTAATTTTAGATAATATAAATTATATAATTTAATATATTAATTTTAACATTTCATATTTCAATATTTATTATTTTAATATTTTATTGGGTATGTATTAATCATAAACATTAATTTATTTATTCATTTAGTTTTTTATATTTGGTATTTATTAATTTTTGTGATTTTTGTTTTGTTTGGATAAGTTGGAAATTTTATATAATAAGTTTTAATGTCTATAATGAAAAATGATATTAGTTATATAATATAATTTATTATTTTCAAGATTTCATTTTATGGTAATTTTAAGTAATGATTTTAATTTAATTCATTATTTTAAGATTTTATTATAGTATGAATTGATAGTTTGCTGGTTGGGGATTTCTTTCGATTTCCTAGTCTTTATGTGTGCTGTCATTCACTTATATTTGTTATGGGGGATGGGTGTGGGAGGGTATATAGGGGTTTTAAGGGAGGGTAATTGGATGTGTAATTGGGATAATTTATATATAAGAATTAAAATCTTTTCAGGTCATTTTCTTTGGTTCCTTAAAATAAATATAAATATAAATGTATTTAAAAATGTATTCGTTGAATGTTAATGGACTCAATCACCCTATAAAGAAAAAGAAAGCCTTATCTTTTCTTAAAAGACAGGGGGCAGATATTTATTTCCTGCAAGAAACTCATTTATCTGCATTAGAATCAAGTAAGCTGGAAGGGGGATGGGTTAAACAGTGTTTTTTTGCCCCTGCTGTAGGCAAAAAAGCTGGTGTGGCTATCTTGATACATAAAAAATGTATGGCTACTTTTACTATGTTATCTATGGATCCTTTCGGAAGATGGGTCCAAGTAAAAATGAGCTCAGGGAAAGATACCTTGATACTGTTCAATATCTATGCACCTAATTTGAATCAATCTGAGTTTTTTAAAAACCTTCAACAAATAATTTTACCATCATCTTCCTCCAATTTAATTTTGGCAGGGGACTTTAATGCAGTAATGGACCCTATTTTAGATAAAAAGCCTAGTAAAATTTTAAAATCTTTAGGATTAGATAATTTGATAAATTCTTGTGGTTTAAAAGATATTTGGAGGATTTTTCATTTCAATGATCAGGAATTTTCATTTTATTCCCATGTTCACAAATCATTTTCTAGAATTGATTATTTTTTCGTTTCAGATAATTTAGTACAGAAGGTTAAGAAGGCGAATATAGATTCAATTATACTTTCAGATCATGGGGGTATTTGGATTGATTTTGAGATAGATGAACAAGAAAATAATAGACCTGTTTGGAGGTTTAATAATACATTGCTAGCAGATTCCAATTTTATAGAAAAATTTAAGTTATAAATAAGTGAATTTTTTCAGTTTAATGAATCAGAAGAATTGTCTCAGGAAATTTTATGGGATGCCTTTAAAGCTACCTTGAGAGGACACATAATTTTGTACTCAGCATATGTTAGAAAACAACTAAATAAAGATTTTTTAATTTTAGAACAAAATATTAGAGAATTGGAAATTAAATTAAAGGAAAAATGGGAACAAAGTATTTATCAGAATTTGCTAAAAGTAAAATTTAAATACAATGAGATATCATCACAATTGGCTAGAAAAGAGTTTGAGTCCTATAAGGCATTGTATTATGGAACCTCAAATAAGGCGGGAAGATTACTAGCTAACTATTTAAAAGCAAAAAAAAGGAAAGCTAATATAATGGCTATTTCAGATGATAATGGAATAATTCATTCTCAAATTAAAAATATTTTACAACAATTTTTGAAATTTTATGAAAGCTTGTATTCTTCTGAGCATTATTTTAATAAAGAGAAAGATGGTTTTGAATTTTTAAAGTTGATTAATGGGCCTAAAGTTCCTGATCATATGAAAGAAAATCTCGAAGCACCTATAACACAAAAAGAAATTCAGAGGGTTTTAAAGTCCCTTAGAGTTAGATCCGCTCCAGGAAGTGATGGATATACGGTATAATTTTTTAACTCTTTTCAAACTATTTTGTTACGCCATCTTTTCAAATTATATCAGTTTCAACTAAATAAAGGTTGTATTTCAGGTACAATGGCAGAAGCTTTAACAATAGTTTTGCCTAAGCCAAACAGAGATCCCATGTTGGTTTCAAACTATAGGCCTATTTCTTTGATTAATGTTGATGGGAAATTGTTAGCTAAAATATTGGCTTTGCGTTTGAATAAGGCTCTCCCTTATATTATTGGTATACATCAAACAGGTTTTGTTGCTCAAAGACATTCTTCAAATAACACCAGATTAGCTTTTCATATTTTACATTTAACAAAGAATATGAAAGATCCGGCTTTCTCTGTTTCTTTAGATGCAGAGAAAGCATTTGATCGGGTAGAATGGACTTTTATGTATCAAGCAATGGATTGGTTTGGTATTGGTTCTCGATTTATACAAATGATTCAATCCCTGTATAGCTCCCCATCTGCTAGATTATATATAAACTAGTCATTAAGCCCGTTACATTAACGGGTGCTAGAATATGTCTATCTGTCTTTCTTTCTTTCTGTGTCTCTCCCTGCCCCTGTCTCTTTCTTCGTCTCTCTCCCTCCCACTGTCTGTCTTTCTTTCTGTCTGTCTCTCTCCCTGGCCCCCTTTGTCTGTCTGTGTTTCTTTCTTTCTGTCTCTCTTCCTGCCTGCTGTCTTTCTGTGTGTCTGTTTTTCATTCTCGTGCGCTGCCTGCCTATCTTTCTGTCTCTCTCCATGGCCCCCTTTTGTCTCCCCCCAAAGCAAACCAAGATTGCTCCCTGGCCCCCTTTCCCCCCTCCCCCACTTCCCTGTGCAGCAACAGCAGCATTCCCCCCTTCTCTGTGTAGCAGCAACAGCATTCCCCCTTCCCTGTACAGCAGCATTCCCCCACACTTCCCTGTACAGCAGCAGCATTCCCTCCTTCCCTGTGCAGCAGCATTTCCCTTTTCCCTGTGCAGCAGCAGCATTCCCCCCTTCCCTGTGCACCCACCCCTTGCCTGCTCCCCCTGTTCCCTTCCTTTTCCCTGCCCCCATCCAGCAGCATTCCTTTCCTGCTCCCCCTGTGCATATGACCCACAGAAATCTACTTGCCTCACAGAAAAGCGCTGCACCGCGCTGTTGCTGGCCTCGGTGTCTTCTCTACACTGCGGCCAACCCTAGCGGAAACAGGAAGTTGTGAGAGGACGGGCCGCAGTGGAGAGAAGATTGTGAGGCCAGTGGCAGCACAGCGCAGCGCTTTTCAGTTAAAAGCTGTGAGCAGGCGAGAAGGAGCAGGAGGAAAAATAGATGCCGGCAGGGGGGTTTGGAGGTCAGGGCGCGTGCGGCAAGCTGCCGCTCGCGCCTGAAGATTTTAAAAGAGCGCTTGGCGTTGGGGCGTGTGCGGCAAGCCGCCGCTCATGCCTGAAGATTTTAAAAGAGCGCTTGACGTTGGGGCGTGTGCGGCAAGCCGCCACTCGCGCCTGAAGATTTTATGGTAATTGTCGGATGGCTCGGTGTGGTCCCTATGCAGCAGGAGCTGAAAGCAGCGCTGGGGGCTTGTGAGAGGAGCCGCCGCTGCTGGCGACCAAGGTAGGTTCTGGGAAGAAGGCTGGGGACTCGCGCATGCGCACTCCTGCGACCACAGACCTACAGCGCACGGAACACGCAAATAGGAGTGCGCATGCGCGAGTTAGCCTTTTATTATATAGGATAATACTTTTTCAGAAAGGTTCTTTTTAGAAAGGGGAGTTAGACAGGGTTGTCCATTATCTCCTTTGTTATTTGATATTGTTTTGGAACCTCTACTTTTAGCTATTCAACAATCAAGGGAGATAGAAGGTATTCCTTATGCATGTCGGGAATATAAAATTTCTGCTTATGCAGATGATATTTTGATTCATTTGAGAAATCCGGAGTCAACCATTCCACATTTATTGGATTTGATTGATAAATTTGGAAAATTTTCAGGTTATAAAATAAATTGGAATAAATCAGAAATTCTTCCACTAAATGTACATTGTATAAAAGGCTTATTTGATTCGTTTCAGTTTAGTTGGAAGAAAGATGGAATAAAATATTTAGGAATTTGGATAAAAAGTACATTGGAAGAAACAATGAAGGTAAATGAAAAATCCTTATTACTAAAAGTTACAGAATTGTGTGAGCAATGGAATCCTTTGCATATTTCTTGGTGGGGGAGAGTGCAAACAGTAAAGATGATGATTTTGCCTATAGTTTGTTACCAAATGAGTATGTTACCAGTTTATTTTCAAGAGTCCTTTTACAAAAAATTAAATAATATTTTGACAAAATTTGTTTGGCTTGGGAAAAAACCAAGAATTGCTTTAGTATCGTTGCAAAAATCAATTGTGGAGGGTGGGGTAAATTTTCCAAATTTTTATAGGTACCATCAAGCCTATATATTGCGTCAAGGTATGTATTGGATCTTCCCTGAGCTTATTGATCATCAACCAGATTGGTTATATTTGGAACGGAATTTGGTGTCCCCTATGAGACTTCCACATATATTAAGTATCAGATTTCATAAATATGCTAAGGACAATATAATTTTATTGGATACTTGGAAAACTATTAAATTTATTGATAAATTAACAGAGGTACCAATAATGAAATCTACTTTACAGTCCTTATGGTTAAACTCCAAGATTCAAATAGGCGGTGCTGGAATCGCTTGGAAGAATTGGATGCAGGCAAATATTAGGACATTAGATGATCTTATTTCTAATGGTAATCTGCTTGAGTTTTCACAACTGCAGCATTCATTTGGTATTTCAAACACTCAACAATATAGGTGCTTGCAGTTGAAGCAGGCTATTCAGATGGGGTTCCCTGAATGGAAAAATTTGAAAACTTATTTTAGCTTGCAAATCCTTTACTACCAAACAGATTTAATAGGACATCAGGCTGCCCAGTGGTATAAATTGATTTCTGGATTTTTAAATAAAAAACCAAAAAATAGTCTTAGAGATATTTGGAGTATCGAGTTAAAACAGCATATTTCTGTTTCTCGTTGGCCACGAATCTGGACTTGGAGATTAAGATGTACAATGTCAGCATCTATGAGACAAACATGGTTGTTTTTATTACATAGAATTTTTTGGACTCCAGTTCGGTTGAATAAAGTAGATAGTTCTAAATCTAATAGATGTTGGCATTTTCATATTGATATTGGGACTTTGGATCATCTTTTATTTTTTTGTCCATTGATACTTGGCTTTTGGAAGTCGATTTGGGGGCAAATTAATAATATTCTTCAATCCTCTATTCCTTAGACATATGAAACAATCATTTTTGGAACGATTCTGCATGATAAACCCACTTTGGATAGAAATAATAGTCGCCTTTTCATGATCTTATCAGGAATAGGGGTTCAAATGATCACATCTAATTGGAAAAATCATGATAGGATTAATTTTAGTTTTTGGTGGGCAACTGTATGTGCAACATATAAATATGAAAAGATTATGGCAGAGCGTTTAGGGTTTGTTAAATCCTTTAAGGGGATTTGGGGTCCATTAACTAATTTTGTCACATTATAATTAAAGTGATTCCTTTTTCTTTATGTTAGATTCCTTTGCACATCCAGGGTGGGTGGGGGGGTGTATTATTTATTTAGAGGTATAAATTTCATAATATTCTATAATATTGATGAGTATAATATAATATCATTACTGTTATAGGTTAAGAAGGGATTTAAAATTTTTATTGTAATATTTCTGATGTTAATAGTGTATTTTCATATAGTTTTTTTTTTCCGATTTTTCAAATGTATACATTGTCAAGTTCAAAATATCAATAAAGAAATTAAAAAAAAAACCCTGCATTTTCTGTTCATGAAATTAAAAATAAAATTATTTTTGTCTACAAAAAAAAAAACAAAAAAAAACAAATGCTAGGAAGTTCTTCTTTACCCAACGTGTGGTGGACACCTGGAATGCGCTTCCAGAGGACATTATAGGGCAGAGTACAGTTTTGGGGTTTAAGAAAGGATTGGACAATTTCCTGCTGGAAAAGGGGATAGAAGGGTATAGATAGAGGTTTACTACACAGGTCCTGGACCTGTTGGGCCGCCGCGTGAGCGGACTGCTGGGCGCGATGGACCTCAGGTCTGACCCAGCAGAGGCATTGCTTATGTTCTTATGTTCTTATAATTGTTTTTCCTATATTTGTTTTCTAGCCATTCTATCCTTCTAATCATCTTACTTCTAGTCTCAAGTTTTGCCTTCATCTATCTGTTTTCTTTTAACTATCTGGTCAATATTCAGTCAGCAAAGGTCAGCCACTAGACACTGCAGCAGCCATTTTGTGGTGGAACTGTGATTAACAGGAGCAAGTGGGAAATGCTTTTCCCTTTTGGACCAGGGATTTTAAAGGTAGGCCAGGGGTGATGGTGGAGTCTACAAGAAGTGGAGGGATGGGGCATCTGTGTCGGGAGAGATCTCGTGCTTGGGAAGAAGAGAAGGAGGAACAATCAGGATGAAAGGGACCTTGTTCTTGGGGAGGGGGCAAAAGGGGAAGTGGAATTAGATAAAGTGTTCCCAATAAAGGGGGAGTGTGTGGCGCAGTGGTTAAACCTACAGCTTCAGCACCCTGGGGTTGTGGGTTCAAACCCACGCTGCTCCTTGTGACCCTGGGCAAGTCACTTAATCCCCCCATTGCCCCAGGTACATTAGGTAGATTGTGAGCCCGCCAGGACAGACAGGGAAAAATGCTTGAGTACCTGAATAAATTAATGTAAACTGTTCTGAGCTCCCTTGGGAGAACAGTATAGAAAATTTAATAAATTAAAAAAAAAAAAAAATGCTGGGGGTGGGATTCTATTGTGGGCTCCAGGAAGGGGAATGGAGTCATATTGGAGGGGGAGAGGAGACCTTTGCATGCTACTGGCCAACTATCCAGAAGTTATACGGGCGCTGGCCGATATTCAAAGTCAGTATCCACATAGCTAAGTGACTAAAGTTAAGACTGCTTTTTATGCAGTCCTATTTGGTCGCTGAGCTAAGTGGGCACTGGCACTAAATATTAACTCCACCCACATAACTACTGGCTCCTCCCAGACTCTGCCTCCTGAGCATCCCTCTCCTTCCCACTTTCCAAAATGGCCGGTTAATGCTGATATTCAGAAGCACTGCCCAGTAAATACCAGATTATCAGTGGCTTGCCTGCTGAGTCTTTCTTGCCAGCTTTATTATACTGCTTTCCATCTCCCTCATCCTAACCCTCTGTCTCTTCCCTTCTTCAGTCTTTTACACAACCTTTCACTAAATACCCCTAATTCTTTCTTTTTCTCTCTCTCTCCCGCCTCACATCCACCTTCTCCCTTTCTTTTCCCTTCCCCCTCCTGCACCCTCTCCAGTGGTCATCTGGTCAGTTTGGACACCTTTTTGAAACTTATCAATTATGAAAACAGGTCTTTATGAAGGAGGACCTCACGGACCTGATGGACCTCGCGGATCTAAAACCGCACGTCCTTAAAAATCTAAGGTCTGTGCCACTTGTAGTTAGTTTCTGGCTCTGACAGACCTCTATGACAATTTAGCGCTGACGAATCCATCTCAGCATAGGGAGGGAAAAGTATTAGGATCCGTCAGCGCTAAAATGTCATAGAGGTCTGTCAGAGCCAGAGACTAGTGCTGGAGCGGCTCCAAAAAGAATCCTTTAAACCAGGTTCCTGCTGCCCAAGTACATTTGAAAATCTGAGGTCCGCAGCTCTGACAGACCTCTATGACATTTTAGTGCTGATGGATCCTAATACTAAACTAAAACTAAACTAAACTAAACTAAACCTTAGGTTTGTATACCGCACTATCTCTGCAAGCGTAGAGCTTGGTACGGTTTACAGAGTTAGGATAGAAAGAAACTCCAATGAAGAGTTAAAGGAAAGGAGCTAAGAGGGGCCAGGGTACCAGAGAGCGGGAGGTATTAGATTTTTGAGAAGAGCCAAGTTTTCAGGTGTTTGTGGAAAAGTTGGAGGGAGTTAGAATTTCTGAGCGGGGATTTGAGGTTATTCCAGAGTTCTGTGGTTCTAAAGGGGAGGGATGTTCCTAGTTTTCCTGCGCTGGGATATACCTTTTGTAGAAGGGAAAGATAGTTTCAATTTTTGGGAGGATCTGGCTGAATTAGGGTTTGAGGAATTCCAAAAGAGTGGAATAACGGGAGGGAGGATGCCGTGAAGGATCTTGAAGGCTAAGCAGGCACATTTAAAGAGGACCCTGGAGGGTACTGGAAGCCAGTGAAGCTTGGACAGGAGTGGAGAGACATGGTCAAATTTGCCTTTTGCAAAAATAAGCTTAGCCGCGGCATTCTGGATTAGCTGAAGTCTATGTAGGTTTTTCTTAGTTAGGCTTATAAAGATGGAGTTGCAATAATCCAGTCTAGAGAGGATGGTGGATTGAACGAGGACGGCGAAGTGAAATTGATGAAAGCAGGATCTCACTTTCCTCAGCATATGAAGGCTAAAGAAGCATTTTTTTACCAAGGAGTTGAGGTGGTCATTGAAGGAAAGAGAAGAGTCTATGATGATGCCCAGGACTTTGCTTGAAAACTCAAGCTGAAGAGTGGGGCCAGAAGACAGTGGGATGGAGGTGGGTAAATTATCTAATATTGGGCAGAGCCAAAGTAATTTTGTTTTGGACTCATTTAGTTTCATTTGTACAGATTGGGCCCAGGATTGGAGGTTCATTATACATGCGGATATGTTTTCAGCGAGGTTAGTGAGGTTCGAGTCGGTCTCGAGGAGGATAAGGATGTCGTCGGCATAGGTGTAGAGAGTTTCTAAGGGGGATAGATGGAGGAGTTTCAGAGAGGACATGAAGATGTTGAAAAGGATAGGAGAGAGGGGTGAGCCTTGCGGGACTCCACATATCGGCTTCCAGGAGGAGGATGAGGTACCGTTTATGTTAACGGTGTAGGAGCGGGAGCATAGGAATTTCGAGAACCAATCTAGGGCTATGGAACTTATGCCTATTTCGGAGAGTTGGAAAATTAGGATGTCATGATGGACGACGTCAAAAGCTGCGGAAAGGTCGAATTGTAGAAGAACAGCGAATTTGTTGCGAGAATGGAGTTGTTGCACCTTAGAGAATAGTGAGGCCAGTAGGGATTCGGTGCTGAAGTTGGGCCTGAAGTCAAATTGGTGGGGTAGGAGAATAGAAAATCTTTCTAGATAGGATGAGAGTTGAGTGGATATGATGGATTCTAACATCTTGGTTAGGAGAGGGATATTTACTATTGGAAGGTAATTGGATGGTATGGAGGGGTCAAGGTCGGTCTTTTTCAATAGAGGGGTCAGAGCAATGTGTCCCATATCAGAGGAGAAAAGGCCCGATGTTAGGGCAGAGTTTATAAGTTTTGTGAGGGATGTGATGGCCTGTGTAGAGATATTCTCAAATAGGTAGGAGGGGAAAGGATCCAAGGCACACTTGCAAGTTTTTAGTTTGAGGCAGAGTTTGGAGATTTGCGATTCAGAAACAAGCTCAAAGACCGTCCAGGATCTGTCAGCTGGAATGGGATTGGAGACAGGTATGGTAGGGTTGGGGTCAGTGGGAGCCAGGGAGTTGTAGGAAACTGTAGGCGGGAAGGAGCATCTTAGGGTGGTAACCTTTTCATTGAAGAATTTTGCTAGGGCATCAGCTGACAGAGATGGGAGGAGCAAGGTGGGGTCCTTTTTTGTAGTTAAGGAGCGCCAAATGTTAAACAACGCACTGATCTGGTTGTTGGATCTGGAGATCTTGTCTCCGAAGAAGTTCTTCCTGGCTTTTTTTAGTGCTGAATTGTAACGTTTGATATTGACCCTCCAGGTTTGTCTGTCTGAAGGGGATTTTGATTTTTTTCCATTTGCGCTCCAAAGCGCAACATTTCTGTTTCAGTTCTCTGTGAAGTGGGAGGTACCAGGGAGCCTTTCGGGGGTAGGAGATGGTTTTAGTGGATATTGGAGCAAGGGAGTGGTAGATGGATTCGGAGAGGGAGATCCAGTTGCGCCAATTGGATTCAGATTCTGTAGGCTTAGGATTGGAGGAGAGTTACTGAGACGGATCTGTCAGCGCTAAATTGTCATAGAGGTCTGTCAGAGCCAGAAACTAACTACAAGTGGCACAGACCTCAGATTTTTAAGGACGTGCGGTTTTAGATCCGCGAGGTCCGTGAGGTCCGCATTTTACCCCTTCCCAGATTAAGATACACTGCAGACAATTTGACGAGATAAGCGTACATCTGCCTCTTTATGCCACTTTTCGTACGTTTTTCTATTTTTAAAATGAGCCCAAAAGTAAAATATAAAGTGTAGTCCATTAATAGGTGAATTTAAGTACAGTATCAAAACAATATTATCGACTCCCTTTCCAGCATGTTGATAAAATGAAAGCTACCTTCAGCAATCAGTTTAGGGAGTGGCAAATTGAAAATGTCATTTTGCTTATTATCTATAATATATTTCTCTGAGCCATGTTTTAATTTTTGCATTTTTCTTTGCTTTGCATCACAGTAATCCACCAGCCACACTGTCAAAGCAATGTCTGGAGCCAGCTGTCCCCGTTGATTAGGTCTCAGTGATTGAAGCTAGGTTGTTTGTGTTTTGGCTGATTGTTTGACAGTGCTAGCATTTAACCAATTACAACAAAAGGCTTTGAAGTCAATATCCTATTAGCTAAAGTATACAGAATGAGTTCACACCTCTGTTGTTTCTAACTTTTGGCAAAGCATCACTTCATTTGTTTAAAGTGCTATCTGGGGTTATATGTTTGACAAAAGAGTTTTGCTGCCAAAGGCAGATAAAACAAATAATCATTAAGCCTTCTTATTAATGTTGTGCCTGAGGGGGGAATATGTTTTTGAGGCTTCTTTTAACTCCGTTTAATCAAAGAAGGGGGTGAATGGTATGTTAAGAAAAGGAAAAAGCATGGAGACTGCAACCCGTTCTGATCTCTTTGGGGACAACGGGTTAGAAAACGAATTAAATAAATAAATGAAAAATGAAAGCATTGAATTATTCTTGTTATTAACATGTATGAATTATTCTTGTTGCTAACATGTATGTCTATGATTGTAGACTCCTGAGGCAGGCCATTCTGGCTGAAACATGTACATGTCGAGTCGCCAATTTTTTAAAAGAAATAAAGGATGTTCATGAAATACATTTGAGTTCACCAGTCTTCTTTGGACATTTCCACGCTTTTAATCTTTAAATGACATATACCCAGTGTATCAAACGCCATTTATATATATATATATTTTTTTAAATTTACCTTTCCTCATGTACCTTCCATTCATGGCTTCTTCTTATCTTTTTTAAAATGAAAATCATTAACTTTGTAACTTTCTCCCTTTTTTCCTTGTGTATTCAAGTTTGTCTATATGTTTGTCCGTCTAACCCATTTTAAGCTGTACGTCAAATTATATGTTTATTTTATATTTTATTGTAACTCGCTTAGTAAATTATATATAAGCGATTTATCAAATTTAAATAAACTTGAAACTTTGTGTGTAGACTCTGATGCCATATAGGAACTGGGCTCAAGTAAAGGCTGAGCAGCCATGCCCAACTAAACACGCTGTGATTAAGCAAGAGGCACCTAACATGCAGTGGCATAGGAAGGGTGAGCGGCGCACTGGGCAGTGGTGCCCCTCCCCCCGCTGCGTGCATGCCTTCTTCCCTTTTTAACTTCTTCAGTATGAGCAGCATGCTCACGTCAGTGTTGGCTCGCCCTATGACATCACTCCCTAGGCGCGGGTCCCGGAAGTGATGTCAGAGAGAGCACCGATGCCGCGACGGACAGCAACCTCACGCTAGGGAAGTAAAAAAGGTACAGGGGGAAGCAAGGGGTGTGCACGAGAGCAGGGGGGGGCGGAGAAGAGGAAGGGTGCTGCACCCTTAGGAAGACCATGCCCCCACACACCCCCTTACTATGCCACTGCCATGCCGTACTCTGCACCTGACCACTGCCACACTATAGCGAGTAGTCAGCTATCGATACCCACTGCCAGCTCGCTAGAGACCTTAGATACGCAACGGACTGCTGCTGCCTCAGAATGTGAAAAGGCTACCCAAAGATGTGAACCCCCCTGCTCTGCCCAGAACATTCTAGCCTGTATTACAAGGGGGTGCTGAAAAGTTCTCAGCCTATGCAACCTCAGAGAGCAGAGGGGCACTCTTAAGGGTTATATAGTAACATAGTAGATGACGGCAGATAAAGACCCGAATGGTCCATCCAGTCTGCCCAACCTGATTCAATTTAAATTTATTATTTTTTTTTTTTAATTTTTTTCTTCTTAGCTATTTCTGGGCAAGAATCCAAAGCTTTACCCGGTACTGTGCTTGGGTTCCAACTGCCGAAATCTCTGTTAAGACTTACTCCAGCCCATCTACACCCTCCTAGCCATTGAAGCCCTCCCCTGCCCATCCTCCACCAAACGGCCATACACAGACACAGACCTGCAAGTCTGCCCAGTAACTGGCCTAGTTCAATATTTAATATTATTTTCTGATTCTAAATCTTCTGTGTTCATCCTACGCTTCTTTGAACTCAGTCACAGTTTTACACTCCACCACCTTTCTCAGGAGCGCATTCCAGGCATCCACTACCCTCTCCGTAAAGTAGAATTTCCTAACATTGCCCCTGTTACTGCAGTGAATTTCACATTAAAAGTCCCAGGTACAGATGTCACTTTAACGTGGCTCTTTTTTCTTTTTTTAAATTCTTTATTCATTTTCAAAACTGATAAAAGTGCCATCAAATATATATATACAATGTTATAGAAACACAGCACTTATACTCTTACATACATACATTAGAAAATCTATTAACCACCCTCCCCTATCCCCCCCCCCTTCCTGGATGTTTATAGGAATCAAAAACCATAAATTAATGATGCAATCAATCTATTGTCTAATAAAAACTTCTAATGGACTCCAAATATCCTTAAATCTTTTACTAGTCCCCAATTGTTCTGATAACATCCTTTCATACCTATAATATTGACAAAGAGTTTCCCACCAAAAAGCAAAGTTTAATCTGTCCCAGTTCTTCCAGTTTCTCATTATTAACTGCATGGTGACTCCCATCATAACAAGAAGATGTCTGCCACTAAGTGGTCACTAAGTCTGCCACTAAGTGTTCACGTTAGGGTTTAACAATGCCCCAAAAAGAACCACATCATAAGATAATGGTATGGATACACCGAGCACCATATTAATTTCCCCCCAATTGATTTCCAAAACTTGAGTATAAAGGGTCAATAAAACAACAAATGGTCGTGTCTCTCGATCTCTAGTCAATCTTCTAAAAGCCCATATCATTAGTCTGTAAGTCTGTTGGTCTAACCCATCATTTTTAAATTTTAAATGGTATGTCTAAATATATGTTTATATTTTTTATTAATGTTGTATCTCGCTTAGTAAATCTAAATAAGCGATTCATCAAATTAAAATAAACTTGAAACTTGTACCTATTTCAAGATGACAGTGCAAGCATTTATTAGACTTTGAACTGTCCAACTTATATGAACGAACTGGGATCCAGAAAATTCTATGTAACAAGAAAAACCAAATTTATCTCATAGATGCTGACGCTGTACATCTCATTCTCCAAGTCCAAATCCGTGGTCATACTTTAACGTGGTTCTATTGTATGGTAAGTCCTCCAAAACCTACTGTACCTACATTAAGATGACACCTACAGGCATAAGGGCTACTGTTGTGGTATATAGGTGAGTACAGTAAGTTTTGGGTGGATTTTGGAGGGCTCACTTTACAATGGAAGCAAGTTAAAGTGACATCTGTACCTGGGACTTTTAATATGATGTTCTCCGCAGTAATCCTTCTGCCGCTCTGAGAAATGCTCAGCTGTCTGTGAACAGTTTGCTAAGAATGCTAGCTGCTTGAATGTCCCCAAAACTTTTTTTTGTGCGCTTTTCATGTGAATGTCTTTATATTTCAAAATGGACAAAAAAAAAAAAAAAAAAGACCTACTAAGGGCCAAAATGTCTACATAGGCAATTCTCAAAATAAATAAATAAAAATATGAAAGATAGACATCTTGCTGTATTGAGAATTGGCATTATCTATACTGGATTTCTGGATGTCTTTCCCAAAATGTCCAAACTCAGACTTAGAAGTCTTATCAAAAATGCCCCTCACAGTCTCATAACAGTTGATAGGCTTTCATTGTGGGTACAATACTAGCAGCTCTAGTTACAGATCGATCTGTCTTCTAAATTTAGATTTTAAAAGCTTTGCCAAAGTCCTACTATGAAGCTGAAATCCACCCTTCCGTGATTAATAAATTCTTATTAGTCAGGTTTTGCTAGAAGCAGACAAATATTTGAGGCAATTATGGGACTGATTCATGGCTTCTACTTGGCTGATGCAGACACCAAACAGGTAATGTTTTTTCTTTTGATGCCAGAAAGATATTTGACCAGGTCGTATGGACCTTTGCTAAAGCTGTTTTGGAGAGAGTGGGAATGTGTTCAAATTTTCTTACATGGGCTTTTTAATTATATGTGTATTCTTAATGGCCCCTTTTCTGACCAATTCCTGTTAGGGCAGGAGTTCTCAATCCAGTCCCCAGAACATACCAAGCCAGTCTGGTTTTCCAGATATCCACAATGAATATGGATATGCTGGGGCCCAGAGCAGAAATTAAGGAGGGGGGGCCCTGATCCCCTATCCTCTCTGTACCCCCCCAATATCCCCACCTCTCATTATTACCATATATAACCCACCTCCCATATCCCTACCTCCTGTTACTACCACATATAAAACAACTTTAAATGACTTCTTTACATACAAAACACAGACAGACCATTACCAAAAGATCACAAATAGAAAATGAACTGGGGACCCCCAAGAAATTAAACTCAGCAAGTAGTACAACACTGGAGATATAAAAACAGATATGCACTTCTTTCTGTACTGAACACACAGGGATCCCAGGCCCAGGTTCACCAAAAATTAGCTGTGGCTGGTGGGGATCCCAAAACCCTGCCAGTTGAAGACCACCTTCTTCAGTTGAAGACCACGCTCATTCCACGCCTATTGAGTTAGCCACGAGTTTTAAACATGGGCGTCCATGAAATTGTGGCTGCATCTACAAAGTGGCATCTACGTCCTTTGGATACCTAAGTATCAATTATCGCTTGTTAAGACCCTTAATTGGCTCATTAACTGCTTAGATTGGACGCCTAAAGCACGCCTAACTATAGGCATGCCTTAGGCGCCCTTTATAGAATCAGGGCCTAAATGTTTTAGATTTCTTTTTCCCTGCCCTTCCTGCATTTAGAAGTGCATCCACACAGTCCAAGTAACGTTACTTGTACACAAGTAGTATATGCAGAAACTTAACTGCACATTTTATAAAAGCAATATTTTACCCACAGTAATCTCCAAGCTCTGCAGCTAGTGGCAGTGTCTCTGAGCTGCCACCAGCTGCAGAACTTGAAGAGTTCTGGCCGCCAAACTAGAGGAAGAGATCTTTAGCTGGCCGGGCTTTGGGAAGCCCACCAACTTAGGTATTTATATTTTACATTTGGGAAGGAGGCATGGAGCATGGCAGATAGAAAACTTAGTGCCCGCCATTTTATTGGACTAATACATTTCTCAATTAGCTTTCAGAGGTCAAAACCTCTTTCTTTAGGTCAGTAAAATATACTGTTGTTACAGTATCCCTGTCCTGAACTGATGAAGAGGTTTTGGTCTCTGAATTAGTCAAAAATGTATTAAATTTAGTCCAATAAAAAGGATCACCTTATTTCCATTTTCTATTTATAAACATTTATCATCACAGCTACAATATTACTTTATCCTAAAGCAAAAAAAAAAAAAAAAAATAATAATAATAATTTTTTTTCTACCTTTGGTTTCTACTTTCCTCATCTTCTCATCATTCTCTTCCTTCTATCCACTATCTGCCCTCTCTCTGCCTCTTCCACTCTTCTATCAGTCAGTGAAGTCTTCCTAGAATCCATCTTGCTCTTAATAAATGAGTCCTTACTATTGGGTGTGATTCCATGGAGTTGGAAATTCACAGTAGTCAGACCACTTCTGAAGAAACCAACCTTAGATCTGGACAAACTAAGTAACTTTAGACCTGCCTCAAATCTCTTGTTCATGTCCAAAATCCTGGAAAAGGCAGTACTTGTACAACTATGGGATTTCATAGAAAAAAACGAGTCCCTCGCAACCTACAAATCAGGTTTTAGGAAATATCATAGCACAGAAACAGTCATATTAGACATCATAGATGACTGCTGGAAATTTCTTGATAAAGGGGATGATGTATTACTGATTCTTTTGGACCAAAGCGCCGCCTTTAACACCATAGATCATTCCCTTCTCTTGTCTAAGCTGAAGCACATTGGAATCTGTGATGTTGCACTAGGGTGGTTCTCCTCATTTCTAAATGCAAGATCATAGAGAATACTACTAGACCAGATCACATCTAAACCAAAACCACTTAACTATGGAGTGCCACAGAGTGCCTTACTATCTCCACTACTTTTCAACATATACGTCAGACCAATAATTGACATTGCAGAAAAATACCACATCCAAATCAAAATCCATTTATTCGCCAATGATATCCAACTTTATCTCCCCCCCTGAGCCCAAATTGAACCAAGCAAATCAAGAAACCATAAACAAACAACAGCTAAATGCATCAAAAACAGAATTCCTCTGGGTTCACAAATAAAACTGTATGTACCCCTGCCTTTCTTGGGGGAAATAACACCCTCACAGCTAAAGCTAGACTTTGCAGCCTGGGAGTATTACTGGGCTCAAGTCTATCATTCACAGACCTTGTCTCCCAAATAGTGTCAACCTCCTTTTACTATCTCCGCCAGCTGAGGAGCATCCGTGCATACTTCTCAGAACCTGAATTTGCCCTGTTACTATACGCTTTTGTGTTGTCTCACATGGACTATTAGACGTATGATGAGATACTGGAAGCCCTGAATATGTATAGCCTATAGGAAAGGAGAGACAGGGGAGATATGATTCAGACGTTGAAATACTTGAAGGGTATTAACGTAGAACAAAATCTTTTCCAGAGAAAGGAAAATGGAAAAACCAGAGGACATAATTTGAGGTTGAGGGGTGATAGATTCAAGAGCAATGTTAGAAAATTCTACTTTATGTAGAGGGTGGTGGATGCCTGGAATGCGCTCCCGAGAGAGGTGGTGGAGAGGAAAACGGTGACTGAGTTCAAATAAGCGTGGGATGAACACAGAGGATCTAGAATCAGAAAATAATATTAAATATTGAACTAAGGCCAGTACTGGGCAGACTTGCACGGTCTGTGTCTGTATATGGCCATTTGGGGGAGGATAGGCTGGAAAGGGCTTCAATGGCTGGGAGGGTTTAGATGGGCTGGAGTAGGTTTTAACGGAGATTTCGGCAGTTGGATCCCAAGCACAGTACCGGGTAGAGTTTTGGATTCTTACCCAGAAATAACTAAGAAGAAAAAATTTAAAACATTTAAATTGAATCAGGTTGGGCAGACTGGATGGACCATTCGGGTCTTTATCTGCCATCATCTACTATGTTATAATGCGTTACTAGTAGATTTATCTACCAAAAACCTATCCCACCTCCAATGTGTCAAATATCCTGCAGTCTGCCTATTAAAAAACTCTGTATGGATATTTATTGAGAAGCTAATTCAAAAAATATTTTAGTACCATGAACATTCATAGTCCCTGAAGCCCCATATCCCTTGCTAGTTTCACATTTAGGGGAGAGAGCGGGGTTAGCAACCGCTGGGGAATTAAACAGGTTATTTTTCTCAATAAGAATGCCAAGTAGCAAGTCTAAATTACAATGTCTGCCATTTTGGATATACATGTCCCTTCTACTTCTGAAATTGGAGCTGGATGTCCATCCATATTTTGGCACCTCTCTCATCCTGCCCAAACATGCCCCTTGCCATGTGGACTAACTGCGGTTTTAGCCCTCCATATCCTAGCTTTATAAAACTGAGATCAGGAAATCCATGCAGCATGGATGTCTAAAGTCAGTTTTCAGATGTCCAAAACAAGAAGAGAGTATCTAAAATAAGAGCTAAGAATGTCTTCCATACTTCAAATTGGAATTCTCTTCTTTTATAAGAGATCAGTATGCCACAATAGCAATTCTTGTCTTGGAACAATTTTTTGGAATCCTGCCAGGTACTTGTGACCTGGATTGGCCATTGTTGCACACAAGATGCTGTCTAGAGGAATCTTTGATCTAGTATGTTCTTAATCTCAGTAAAACTGACGATCCTCAGCAGGCTGCTTTGAAGAGGAGACTAGGTGAAGGCAGGTGCAAGTGAAGAGTAGCAGTGGTGGCAGTGGTTCGTGCCGGCGGGCCAGAGGAGACCAGGAAGCCAGGATGGAGGGAGGGTAGGAACGGTGGGCCAAATCTGAAGGTGAGATCGGGAAGAAGAAGGGGAGGAAAACATACAGGCCTTCGGGACAGGGGCAGGCCCTGGTGTAGAAGTACCCGGAGGGAGAGAAGAAGGGGTCCAGATGTGCATATGCCGGATTGAGTGGAGGGTGGGGTGCTGAAGAAATAAAACAGAGGAGAGGGAAAGAACAGAAAGAGAGAGAAGTTGGCCACAAGAGATGGTGTGGAGGGGGGAATAGAGATACTGGATAGGAGGGTAGTTGGGAAGAGAAACGGAGAGATGGTGGACCCTGGGGTGGTGGGGAAGGAGGGAGAGATGCTGGATGAAAGGGTAGTTGAGAAAAGGACAGATAGTGGATCTGGGGATGTTGGGGGGCCATTGCTGCAGCTGCGGATATGAACATGAAAAAAAGGAAAGATGCCAGACCTCTGGGGAGGGAAGGGAAACGGAACAGGGGGACAGAGATGGAAGATGGATAGTTAGCACGGAGAAAGAAGAAAATGACAAATGGGCAGGAGATCCTGGCAAGCGAGTTATCAGAAGACAACCAGAGCCTGGGACAAATAAAAGGTAGAAAAAATAATTTTATTTTCTTTTTTGTGATTACAATATTTATTTACAATATTTATTACAATATTTGTTTACACCACAGAGCTGGTGTGGGGTTGGACACGTTGTAACCCTATACTTCTACTAAGACTAAGCCTTAGTCACTTAGGGGTCCTTTTATTAAGTTGCATTTTTAGCACACGCTAAATCGGTTAGCGTACCTTAATTAAAGGACCCCTAATTATCTTAATTAAAAATTCGGCCCGGCTTAACCTTTTTTTCAGATTTTGGCCCCTTATGTGATTGAGTTTGATACCCCTGGCTTAAAGTGTGATCTGTACCACTCTCCTTAATGCTATTCTTTCACATCTTAGGCAAGGCTTAGATGACTGCAAAGGGCTCAGTATTTAATGTACACAACAGGAGCAAAAGGTTGCATCCTTGCTAGATTCCTCACCTTACATGAAAATATTGGGAGCTGGTGCCACTCACCAGTTACTTTGCCCCTAGGCTTTCACCTCCTTTTCATTCATTACCATTGCCCCCTATCTAAAGGTTTCCCAGCATCAAATGGCACCAAAAACTAAGGGAGATCAATCCTTTCTTAAAGCCCAAAGAACTTCAGCAGTGCAAAGTATAGAAGTATATTAAATATACCAACCTTCAATGCAATAGATACATGGTTTTTATAACAATTACTTGATCTATACTCCAACTGATTCCTAAGTGAGATTAAAAGCCCCATTTTAGATAGATCATAGAAATCAGAATTGAAATGTACGTGTTGAGGCGTTTAGAATTCTGGTAATATTTTAGAACAGGATGTGCTGAGGTAGAGCCTGTTTATTTATTGGGATTTATTAACCACCTTTACGAAGAGATGAGGAACTGGTTTTAGTTACAGGATATGCCAGATGAGCAGAGTGAGTTGATAGTTGCCACATGTATTGGGAGAACAACCAGGCTTTCACTTGCTTCCTGAAGTAGAGGTAGTCTGGAGTTCAGCGTAACCCCTCTGGGAGTGAGTTCCAGAGAGTGGGGGCTACTCCTGAGAAGGCTCGTTGATGAGGATACGGGCAGTGATGCTCTTTGAGAGGACCTTAGAGGTTTCAAGGTGTGTAGAGGGCTAACATCTCCTTTACGTATTACTGTTACTTGTCATGTCTATAGCGCTGACAGATGTACGCAATGCTATACATTAAACATTTAAGAGACAATCCCTATTTGATAAAGCTTACAATCTAATCAACACAAACTGGACAAATAGTGTCAGACAAATGGGACAAATAGCCTAATGGGACAAATAGCCTATTTTGTCTGAGGACCTTGAAAATATAAAGATAAAGGCCTCCTTTTACAAAACTGCGATAGCAGTTTCTAGCATGGGCAGCCGCGCTGAATGGACCGCGCAGCTCCTGACGCTCACTGAATTCCTATGAGCGTCGGGAGCAGTGCAGGCCATTCAGCGTGGCTCCCCACGCTAGAAACTGCTATCACAGTTTCATAAAAGAGGAGGAAAGTTTTAAGTTTGGCCTCTAGCATTCTGAATTAATTGTAGTTGGTGCAAAAACATTTGTGATTTGACTAATGTACAGGATGTTTCAATATTCTTGGTATGACGTTATCATAATATGGACCACTTTAATAATATTAACGTATGACATTTCACTCATAATTTCTTTTAAGTGTTTATATTTTCAAGGATTACAGAATGATATAAAAACAATGAGTTAACCTACATATTATAATTTGATGAGATAGTAATATAGACATGAACATATCAAAGGACGTTGTTTGAAAATCCGCCTTATTCGGTCATATTTTGTAAAGTTAATTTCATCATAATGCAAATAAGATCATGTTTGTTTGAGGACAATAATTTTTTCTAAATAGAACTTTAAATGATTAAAATATATGACAATCTTTTTGACACAAAAGCCATATACAGGCACACAAAGAAAAATCTATAAGTATTTTATAATTTTATTTTTATGATAACATTAGCAAATTAAACCCCTCCCCCCCCTTTTTTACAAAACTGTGGAAGTGGTTTCTAGGGCAGGCTGGCGCGCTGAATGCTCTGCGCTGATCCAGAGCATTCAGTGCACCAGCCAGTGCTAAAAATGCTTTTGCGGTTTTGTGGGGGTGGGGGTAAATGAAGGTTCACCTATATTCTAGGCTAAAAGTAATTCCCCATATAACGACATTCTTAATGATGTCATCATTAAGATCCATAATAAGCTTTCCGACATCAAAATCAGAAACTATGTCGGGCGGTTGGCACTCAAAGGGACTGCGAGGACCTCCAGAAAGATCTGAACCAGCTGGAAACGTGGGCGACTAAGTGGCAGATGAACTTTAACATAAACAAATGCAAGGTGATGCATCTAGGAAAGAAAAACAAAGAACATGAGTATAAGTTGTTGGGGGTGAAGTTAGCAAAATACAAACAAGAAAGGGATTTGGGGGTGCTGATTGACAGTACCCTAAAGCCATCGGTACAATGTGCGGCGGCGGTGAAGAAAGCAAACAGGATGTTGAGCATAATTAAGAAGGGGATTACGAGTAGATCGGAAGATGTCATAATGCCACTTTATAGAACAATGGTCATACCGCACTTAGAATACTGTGTCCAACACTGGTCTCCATACCTTAAGAAGGATATAACTCTGCTGGAGAAAGTGCAGAGGCGAGCCACGAAACTTGTCAAAGGAATGGAGCATTTGAGCTACAAAGATCGACTTAGAAAACTGGGACTGTTTACCCTCGAGAAGAGAAGACTGAGAGGGGATTTGATAGAGACTTTTAAAATATTAAAAGGATTTGATAAAATAGACCAAGAAGCAGCATTACTGACATTTTCAGATGTGACACGGACAAGAGGTCATAGTCTGAAACTGAGTGGCAGCAGGTTCAGGACAAATGTCAGGAAATTCTGTTTCACACAGCGCGTGGTGGGTGCTTGGAATGCACTCCCGGAGGAGGTTGTGGAGGAGACTACTGTACTGGGATTCAAGCGCAAGTTGGATGCATACCTTCTTGCATATCATATTGAGGGATACGGTAAATCCGGGTCTCCAAAAAGGAGTACCTAAATGGGCCACCGCATGTGCGGATCGCCGGACTAGATGGACCTCGGTCTGATCCGGTGAAGGCGTTTCTTATGTTCTTATGTTCTGACAAATAAGAAAAATTCAGTATGTGATTAATCAGGCACACGTGAAATCATCATCAGCCATTAAAGTGTCTAAAAAAATGACGTGGGTTGCAAGCATTTTTTTTTATAGACAATAGAGTTATAAGTAACTCCATGTACAATGACAATTGGGTTACAAGTGATTCCCTGCAGAACAGCACTTTTAATCACATCATTATTAAGATTCATAATACACCTTATCACATCAAAAATAGATACTGATAGACAAGGAAAAATCTAGGATGTGATAAATGAGGTGCTAACCTCATCATTATCAACTACTACAGTGCATAAAAACAGACGTGGGTGGCAACCATTTTCCAAAATAATCCAAAAGGAAGGACCCTCCCCCAAACAAACTAGGTAAACCAAAGTAGGAGTGGGGAAAGGACTGAACACATTAACCTTAAGGAACAAATACAATTTTATTATAAGCAAAAATAGCATAAAATCATATTTTATATGTAAAACCAAGCCTTATAAAAAGTCCAAGTCTTGTGAATTTTATGGTCCCAACATGGTCCGTGTTTCGGCTTCTGTGGAGAAGCCTTCCTCAGGGGTTGGTCCAGTAGATGGCACTCATTGAGAGACTCTTCAAATGACAAGGCTTAAAGGCTGGTAAAGCTGGATTGAAGAGGGCATATAAACCACCACAGACGCCGTGGAAACTTGCACACAGCATCAAAGTGAAAAGGTTGTTTTTATTTTTTTATTATTTATTTATTTTTCACATCAAAGAACAAAATACTTTGACAAAGGTAATAAAATTTCCATAATTGAAGAATATAATGAGAAAAAAAGAAAGAAAGAAGATGAGAAAAGGTAAAACAATCCCCAGAGTGGTATCGCTGAGGACCTGGGGAATATTTTGAGAGTTTTTTTCCAGTTCTGATGTTTAATTATTTCTTAGCATATATATTAAATTACATTACATTAGAGATTTCTATTCCACCATTACCTTGCGGTTCAAGGCGGATTACAAAAGAGATAAAAAAACGGAGGGTTACAATGGAAGAACATTTGTCCTTTCTAGAGAGGTAATGAGTAGGTTATGTAGTTTCTATGTGGCGGGAAGAGGGAAGGGGAAAGACGGTAAATTTGAAGTTAGGGCTGTTTTAGGAATTTCTAGAAGAATGTAGTCTTTATTTCTTTTCTGAAGTTACGGCTGTTTCAGGAATTTCTTGAAGAGTATAGTTTTTATTTCTTTTCTGAACGTCTTGTAGTCTGGTGTCGTTATCAGTAGATTGGAGATTTGGTTATCTAGTTTAGCTGCTTGAGTGGCCAGGAGGCCATCGTATAGTTTTTTTCCGTTTTACTTCTTTGATCGAGGGGTGTGTGAATGGGGGGGTGTTTTTCTATGTCTGATTGAGGTGGTTTGGATGAGGCGGTTGTATATGTTTTTAATTCATTTTTTTGTGTATTACTATAGATGCCGGGAGCTATCTGATCATCTTTTCAGCATAGGGAGAGAGATTTAACATTTGCTGTAGGTGATAGAAATGGTTTTCAAAGGCTACTTGAATGCGTGACATCAAAGTAAGTAATGGGTCTCATTGTTTCAAGTTTATTTAGATCTTGATATACTGTTCTGAGCAGTTTACAATGTATAAAAATGTAAGTATAATAGGATGGAAATGAAGTAGAAATTCTGGCAGTAAAGGAATTTTTTTTTTTTTTTAAGAGAATAAGATTAGGATATTAAAGGGGAAAATAAATCATCGTTCCAGTGCTGGATCATGTCCTGTTCTCAGGAGGGGTTGAGCCTAGGGTGTTTGAAGGAAGGAGAAATACAATATATCAGTTCATATTTATTGATTAGAGTTTAAGCCTCAAATTCATCTCAGAAAAGGAAAGTCTTCAGTCCTTGTATGAAATTTTGGTGGGAGAGTTCTTGTCTGAAAGGTATAGGCAAAATGTTACAAAGGGGAATAGCTCCTATGATAATTTTTTTCCTAATGGTGTCAAGACCAATAATGCAGAAAGAAGGAATATTTAAGTAATTATTTTGTGTAAACGCAAGTGATCGTGAGGAAGTGCAAGGAGTCAGTAGTCAGGAGAGGCATAGTAGCTATCCTAAATGATGAATTTTATGAACTAGAGTGAGGGGTTTATATGTTGTTCTGTGAATTACTGGCAACCAGTGTTCTTGGTGAAGAAAATAAGTTACTTAATCATATTTACGTGAGTTAGTAATATGTTTGACAGCTGTGTTTTGGACTATTTGGAGGCATTGATTGTTAAAATAAAGACTGCTAATAAGAGTAAATCAGTGCTCAAAGTGCTCCTTGGGTAAAGCGGTGTCTTACTGAGTAGATAAACCTCAGTTTGTAAAAGCAAGAGCATATCATTTTGGATATTTGCGGTTAATGTAGATGGGTTTAAAAAGGTTTGAGCAAGTTCCTGGAGGAAAAGTCTATAGTCTGCTATTCAAACAGACATGGCGGAAGCCACTGCTTGCCCTGGGATTGGTAGCATGGAATGTTGCTACTGTTTGGGTTTTGGTCAGGTACTTTGGATTGACTACTGTAGAAACAGATAATGGACTAGATGGGTCGTTGGTCTGACTCAATAAGGCTATTCTTATATGGCCTGAAATTTAAATATTAATCTAAGATGAGACCAAAAATTTTAGGATTTGGTCTAAGGGAGATATTTTGAAATCATGTACCTATCCACTTGTTTTAGGGACGCATAGAATCTCTGTTTTATTTGGCATAGTCTGTTGTTTGTGCCTATTCCTGAGTTACTCCATAGACTTCAGCTAATTCAGAACGCCGCTGCCAAGCTTATTTTCGCAAAAGGCAAGTTTGATCACGTTTCCCCACTCCTCTCCAAGCTTCACTGGCTCCCAGTATACTCCAGAGTCCTCTATAAATGTGCCTGCTTAGCCTTCAAGATTCTACATGGCATCCTTCCTCCCGTTATCCCACTCTTCTGGAACTCATCAAACCCGCTCTCTTCTAGACCCTCCCAAAAACTGAAACTATCTTTCCCATCTATAAAAGGTATATCCCGCACAGGAAAACTTGGAACATCCCTCCCCTTTAGAACCACTGAACTCTGGAACAACCTCTCATCCCCGCTCAGAAATTCTAGCTCCTTCCAATCCTTCCGTAAACGCCTGAAAACTTGGCTCTTCTCAAAAATCTAATTCTCCTCCCGTTCTCTAGTACCCTGCCCCTCTCTATCCTCTCAGTCCCTCTCCTATATCCCTTCTTTGTAATTCCTTTCCTCTTAACCTCTGTAAACCGTACCGAGCTCTGCGCATGCGGAGATGGCGCGGTATACAAACCTAATGGTTTAGTTTAGTTTAGTTTAGTTTACTGTTAGACAGGCAGTCAATTTATTCAAAACTGTGGGTACATCTGATTCAGTGAGTGTAAATAGCTGCAGATCATTGGTGTAGATATAGACTGTTGTGTCTTATCAACTGAAATTATAATTTTTTGAATACTCTGAGCTCTTCACAACTTCTAAATATTCAATTTTAAACTATTTCATGAGACTCAGCCCCACCACTCACCGCCTCAAAATCCTTTCATCGCGGCAAGATTTACGTGGTTATTTCCTCATCGGCTCCTTGTAATATTTATTTTTACTTTTCTTTTCAACTGTTTTAAAAGTGCATGTGTGCCTTACATTATTGCACTTTTTCCTGCATTTATATATTAAAGTGCTCCGTGCTTTCTTATTTCATTCTTTTATAAATATATAAATAAGTATAAATAAAGCAATAACTTAGCTTAGTTAAATAAAAATAGGAGATAGTATAAGCCCCCCGGTGGCAGAGCAAAATATTATACTTTAAAAAAATTGTTATTAACATATGTCATGGTGATTTCCCCAAATAATCTCAATGCCAAACCAAGGAATTTAACATTTAACATTAGAAATATTGTGTTAATTATTTTGTTATTTATTAGATATGTATGTGTACACTTTCAAGAATCTTAGCTGTTTTTCCTCTTTCTTAGGCTCTCGTGGATGTTGGGTGCCTTTGCTTCCAGGATCCAGGTAAGTATTCTGCTCAGATAACATCTGCACCTGCCTCCCTAATTTTACATAAATGAAACGAGGGAAACCCCTGTCTCCCTATTTCTTATACAGGTAATTTTTCCTTTCTTCTAGCTAGCCCTCCCACAAAAACTGAAATTGCTTTTGTGGGAGAGCTAGCTTACGCATACACATTCTCTCATATCTGGCAGTTGCTCCATTTTACCCCAGAACATGCTTGCTTCTTCTTTGGCAGTTCACTTTAGTTCACACGGTCAATAAACAATCCTGGGTGATTGCCTTAGGATCCAAGATGGCCGTGGCAGCTAGCTGCTGAACAGACGCTGCAGAAACTTACCTTGTTCCTTTTGGACTTGCCGCTGATATGCCAAAGAGAAGGGGAAAGAGTGTTGGCGGAATCTCCCGACACTCGGCAGTACCCTCGTTCGGTACTATTGATGACCTTATGAGGCGCCTGTAGAGAGAGACGATATTGGGGAGCAGCCCGCTGGAGATGCCGACGCTGAGTGACGCCGCTGTGGACCTCCCAGGGCTCGATGCCACCCTCATCCTCAATACTAGGGTTCCACCCCCTCAACCCCAGAGAACAAGCTCTCCTTGTGAGCTCCACACGTTCGAAAGGGCGGTGAGTGTACCACGAGAGGCCAGTGAGGACTTGTCAGTGAGCTCAGGAGAGGTTTTTTCAAACCCAGTGAGCCAGCCTGAGGAAATAACTTTTGAGGGGATGATGTAGGGCAGATAGGAGGTATGTCTGGAATATGAGAAACCTCTAGAGCTTCCCTTAACCTTCACAATGATTGTTAAACCTCCTGAGGTTACTTTAGACGCCTTGTGGGACCTTGTTGTTAATTTAGGGAAGATTTTGGTGCCTCAATAAATGAAATGGGAGAAAAATTAAAGGATCAAATGAAAAAAATTTCCACTTTGAAACAAGAACTACCAAAAGTAAAAAATGATTTACAAAAAGTTTCAACAGAGATAACCTCTACAAAGAAAATACAGGAAGCATTGATTACAGATAACATTTTTTATGAGAAAGAAATTAGAAATTATGGAAAATCAAAGCAGAGCTAATAATATACGATTGTTGAACTTTCCTAAAATTCCTTTGATAGCTCCATTAGAAATGTTAAAAAGGTACTTCATTGAGATTTTAAAAGTACCGAAACAATCTATCCCACCATTTGCTCGAGCTTATTATCTTCCTAAGAAGAATGAAGACCAACAACCATTAGCGATTGATAATCAACAAGAAAGACCACTAGACGTTTCAAACATACTAGAAACCTCCTAGTGACGGTAGTTCTTCTACCAGACAAGGAATGGATTATGAGAATGTATTTTCAGAATAGATCTAAAGAATTTTTGGGGTATAAAATTCAGATGTTTCCTGACGTCTCTAAGGAGACACAAAAAAGGAGGCGACAGTTTTTGATTTTGAGACCAGCAGTAACTGAAATTGGAGGCATTTTCCACTTAAGATTTCCCTATAAATGTATTATAAGATGCCAAGCTGTTAAATATGTTTTTCTAGAAACTTCTCACTTGTCTAGTTTCATATCCCTCAAACGCCTTGGAAGAGTAGAACCAACATAATATAACAACTAGAGGATATACAATAACTCTCTCTTTCAACAGCAATCTGCAGCTTTCTTATAAATATTTGTTAATTTTTGTTGTTTGGAATCACTCAGATTTAATCTTGGATCTCTTGATTACTTGAGATAGATTAAGAAAGAATTAGTTTCCTGCATTTTTATTCTGCTTGATTTGATTTAAGTTATATTGTCTTAATCTAACTTTCTGAACAAGTGTTGTATACTTGGAAATTAATTTGGAAAATTATAAATAAAAATAGACAATCCTATAATAGCCTATCAGAATTAACACTGGCAAAGCTAACATTTTTACTTTACAACTCCCCTTTATTATCAACTGGTATACAAAGCATAAAGGAGCAATAAAGTTGGGACGGAAAGATGCTTCCACTTTGGAGATAAAATAAAACATCAACTTTTATTCAAAGAGGAAAATGTGAACACAAACCAAGAGGGACCCAACATGGCCAGTGTTTCGGCAGTAAAAACGCCTTCCTCAGGGGTCCAGTGTGAGCGTTGAGAATGAAAAGTGGTTTTGAAATCCAATTTTGTACAAAAATGTGATTATGGTCTAATTATGCCATTCTGGATCCTGAAACTGCTCATGCTCAACTTGTCCTGTCTGAGGATTAGAAAAGATGGGGAAAGGAAAGATGGACACTGTCAGACAATCCTGAGAGATTTAATACTTGCTGCTGTGTGCTGGGGTGTGAGAGCTTCACTTTGAGAAGATATTACTGGGAAGTGCAGTTTAAACTTGGGTTGCATAATTACCACCACCAGGTTAACTGGGAGCATGTACCACATGTTAATCTGAACGTTAATGCATGGCCTACAGTAAAAACAGTGGGCATGCCCATTCTTGATTCAGCATTAGTTTTGGGTTTACCGTGCACTACAATTCTGTGTTATAACACGTTAAGCTCAACATCCCTGCCGACAGATCCTGGACTGTCTTCGAGCTCATATCTGATTCTCAGACCCTTAAACTCTGCCTCAGGTTAAAATCATGCAACTGCATCCTGGACCCATTTCCCTCCTACCTATTTGAGAAAATCCCTGCACAGGCCATCACATCTCTTACCAAACTCATAAATTCTGCCCTATTATCAGGCCTATTCTCCACTGAAATGGGACACATCGCATTGACCCCTTTATTGAAAAAAGCTGACCTAGACCCCTCCATACCATCCAACTACCGTCCAATAGCAAATATCCTTCTCCTCACCAAACTGCTCGAGTCTATCATATCTACCCAGCTCTCTTCCTACTTAGAAAGATTCTCCATCCTCTTACCTTACCAATATGGCTTCAGACCCAACTTCTGCACTGAATCCCTATTGGCCTCTCTAATCTCTAAGGTTCAGCAACTGCATTCTCGTAACAAGTTTGCTGTCCTTCTACAATTCGACCTCTCCGCAGCTTTTGACGTTGTCCACCACGACATTCTAATTTTCCAACTCTCCGAGATAGGCATTAGCTCCATAGTTCTTGATTGGTTCTCCAAATTCTTGCGCTCCCGCTCTTACATGGTTAACATGAGCGGCACCTCATCCTCCCCCTGGACCCCGACTTGTGGTGTCCCACAAGGCTCACCCCTCTCCCCAATCCTCTTTAACATTTACATGTCCTCCCTGAAACTACTCCAACTATCCCCCCTTGAAACTCTTTACACTTATGCTGATGACATCCTCGTCCTCCTTGAGACCGACTCGAACCTCACTAACCTCTCCACGAACATATCCTCATGCATAAAGAACCTCCAATCCTGGGCATTCACAATGCATATGAAACTAAACGAGTCCAAAACAAAACTCCTTTGGCTCGGCCCAAAATTAGACCATCTACCTTCCTCCATCCCATTGTCCTCCGGCCCCCCATTACAGCTCGAGTTCTCAAGCAAAGTTCTGGGTGTCACCTTAGACTCTTCTCTATCCTTCAACGAACATCTCCAATCCCTGGTGAAGAAATGCTTCTTCAGCCTTCACATGCTAAGGAAAGTCAGACCCTATTTTCACTAAAAACACTTCGCAGTCCTAGTACAATCCATCATCCTCTCCAGATTGTATTATTGCAATTCTATCTACCTCAGCCTAACCAAGAAAAGCCTCCACAGACTTCAGCGGATTCAGAACGCCGCAGCTAAGCTTGTTTTCGCGAAAAGCAAATTTGATCACGTCTCACCACTCCTGTCTAAGCTCCATTGGCTCCCAGTAATCCCCAGGATCCACTTCAAATGTGCATGTCTGGCCTACAAGATCCTACATGGCATCCTTCCTGCCGTTATCCCTCTATCCTGGAACTCCCCAACCCCTACTTCCTCCAGATCCTCCCAAATTTTTAAACTATCCTTCCCTTTCATAAAAGGTATTTCCCATGTAGGCAAACTTGGGTCATCCCTCCCCTTTAGAATCACTGAGATCTGGAATAACCTCACCTCCCCTCTCCGAACCTCAAGCTCCCTCCAACTCTTCCGCAAACACCTAAAAACCTGGCTATTCTCAAAACTGTAACACTTCCCCCCTCTTAGGCCTCTCACCTTCCCCCTTTACACCTAACTCTTTAATCTCTCCACTGTAGTTCCTCTCTCATCGTTCTTCCTGTAAACTGTGCCGAGCTCCGCATTCGTGGAGATGGTGCGGTATATAAACCCAAGGTTTAGTTTAGTTTAACATTTAAAGCCCTTTAGTAGAAGGGCCACATTGACGTTAACTGGGCCTGTGCCTTTAAACAGCATAGCGAGCATGTCTGAAGATTTTCAGATTTCAAAGCTTTCTTTAAATGAAAAATTTAAGCTCATGGCACCACCACTGCTGGGATTTTTTTTTCCTAAGGAAATGATGTTCTGCTAGCTTCAGTAGCATAGATGTAAGACTTTCCTTTAAGCAACCTAAATGATTTTGGTCATAGGAGTAATGACAGGTGTTACAATAATTTCAATAATATGACCAGCTCCTGCATCTCCATTTAGTTTTCTTACTTTTCATTTTTACTGTAACCCTAAAAAATATTAATGAACAAACATCTTTAGAAGGGAAGTTGAGACGCTCTGCTAACATGTAGTCTGACCTGGGGGTGGCACTCTTGATGTTACAGTGAAGTCTTTCTTTTCTGTAGACGTTTCTTACTTTCTTTTATAAATGTATCATCCCTGTGATTTCATCTGCCCTTTGTCATGTTTCTAAGGCATTCTCACAAACAGTGCTTTTATTATTAATGCCAAAATACTAGCACAGAACAAATATTTTCGCTTGAATATACAAATGTATTACAGACTACAGTGTATCACCTTTCAGTGAACCCTATTTTCCAAGCTAATCAATATTTCAGTTTTTCTGGATCCTCAGAACACCACTCCGGGCTCATTACATTCACAGCCCTAAGCTTCACATATCTGTTCTTCACCGGAACCAATAATTTAAATATTTTTAGATATTTTTTAATATTTTAAATATAAAGTGTTTTTAATTCATTTAAAGATCATTTGAAGCATTGATAAAGTACTTAGCTTAATGACTGGTCTCATGCTATTGGGATCTTTCAGCTGCCAACATGTTTTGCCGGAGCTTTATCAAGGCGAGATCCCTATAAAAAATACCAATCATTGGTGAGTATATAAAGATAGCTATTATATTTCCACTCAATCAGAAAAAGTACCAGCAGATTTAACTTCAACATACCAATTAGTTTCCCGCCAACTTCATAGACCATCTCCGCTCTTACAAAGATGGCGTCATCATCTAACAGCTCTGTTTAAAACCCCACACGTCACAATCAGCTGACCGCACGTTATCATTCTATGTGGCAGCTGCTGATAGGGTGGGGGAAAGCCAAGTGTAAACATCTAAGTTTCACAGTTAGCCTCAGAGTGAAATTTAAAAGAAATTATTATTTCATTTAATTTTATTTCAGCTTAATTTATATTTGAGAGATCCCCACAAATTCACAGAAGAGATGCCCATTCTAATTCGGCATTCAAACCTAACGGCTGTACTGTTTTCAACTCGTATAGCCATCATTGTTCCAGGTAATTTAAATTCTGCACTGAACTGTAACTTTTCAAACATTGGCGAAGGTTACAAATCAGAAGAATGAGATGATGGCCAATCCTCCATTGAAATGGAGTAACTACAGCCCCCCCCCCCCCCCCCCACTACCACATTCAAATGTCCTATATACTGGCAAGATGTAATAACAGAGCAGAATTCTACAGAACTAAATAAAAGTAACGCTTGTTCTGTTTATTTAGGAAAGAACAGTTTATATTACTTCTAATGACTCAGCTTTGTCTCACATCCTTAAGGTCTTTCTAAGTTTTTAGTAGTCCTGTAAATATTGCCAAGGCCATTACTATGAGGCCAGAGCACTAAAGCACGTACAAAAATGATATTTTCTTGCATGAACTAAAGCTTTTGCATACATAATAAAATGCTACTGATATGCACTAAAGGTTATCTTGCAGAACAATGATAGGGGGAAATTCTATAAAGCGCCAAAAGTTAGGTGCCAAGATACGGTGTGCTAAGCATTAATTCCATAATGGCATCTGGGTGCTTAAATTCCATTATAAGAATACAAGCATAAAGCGGCATCTCTGTGCTGACATTTAGATGCACCCACTTACACCATGTCAATAGCAGGTAAAAATGTGAACACCTTTAAATGTAGTAGTTCTGTAACTTATGCATTCCCTTGTGAACACCCTCTTGCAATTGTATGCTAAATTATAGAACACCCAACTAGCATTTATGTGCTTAATTGTAATAGTAGCCATCCTCTTCAAATACTAATTTTCAACGATCCAGAGAAATCAAAATAAATAAATAAATATACTATCTCAGTGATGTAGTAAAGACTAGACAGTTCTAATTAGGCTTATATAGGATATCAAAATGACATTTTGAGTTATCTAACTCATCGGGTCTGTCAGTTCCTTATTCATCCATATTATCTTATTTTTTCATATTATCTTAATATTGCATTGTATGCTTAGGTATGGATTATTTAAGTGCTTTAGATAACTTAGCTTTTGAATAGTGTTGTTTCATGCTTCTCCAGCATTAACATAGTATTCCCCTTTGCCAACGCGTTTCGCCACTCTTTATCAAGGCTGGGGATTCTAGGGATAAGCATAAAAGAAAACACCAAATTAAAATCAAGTTTACAATTATTTTAAGCCCAAATATATCAAAATATCATACCTGAATGAAATTACATCACTGTTTACTATGCCATCGGCATCCAAAAGATGGCCGCGGCATCCTTACCCTTCACTGAAATAGACAGACCTGATGAGTTAGATAACTCAACAGGTCATTCTGATATCCTATATAAGCCTAATTAGAACTGTCTAGTCTTTGCTACATCACTGAGATATTTATTTATTAATTGTAATAGTGACACACTTAGGTACCAGTACTCGATAGCTTACATGCATAATGGACACCTAAGCTTAGATCTTAGGTTATAGAATGAAGGGTATAGCATGTACACTAACTCAAAATATGTAGCATGCATTAAATCCCCATGACAACCAACCTGTTATTATGGAAGATAGAATCTCTCCTGGTAAAACTAATGGGGTTGGCAGGTTCAAAGTCACCCCTTCCACCTGTCTTCCACCCAAGACATATACAACCATCGTAATAGGAATACAGCAGCTCCAACATAACACCCTTAATACATAGTTCCAATGTTCCCTCCCACATCAACATCATACTCCTTGAATCATTGCTTGATTCCAGGCAATAAAATCAAATAAGGTATGACTCAAGGAAATTTCTTCAAATCCTCTTAAGGTCTTCCTGTAGACTGAAAGCCATCTTATCATCCCCATACCCTTCTACCCATCCAGAATGCATTCTTATTATCCTGTAAGACCATATTTTCACTATCTGGAAGGATATTATACTCCACCTGCTTGAATCACTTCATCCTGCAGAATGATGCCACCTATTCGTGTTTAGGATTACCAGAGGACATGTGGCCCTGCCCAATTCCTCCCCCAGCCCTGCCTCATTCTGCCCTCAGCACCTCGTGTCTCCTTCTCTGAGCTCTGGGCCACATCTAGAGGGCCTCTGCACATGCATGGACGTTGATGTGATGACATCACACTCATGCATGCTTGTGTGTGATGTCATCATGCTGACATCCGCACATGCGAAGAGGCCCTCTAGATGCTGTCCCAAGCTTACAGTCTTCCCTGCCGACAGATATCTTCCTACTTGGGGCCATGACACCAATAACGCTTCATGGCATTCATTTCTACCAGAACACCTGGCCTTGGTCAAACGTGCAGAACACAGATAAACCCTATGCAAATACAGGACCACAAACTGAAAGTCCTAATATACACAAATGAAACCCTAAGATACCAGACTCTGCATGAAGTACAACACCAGAGAAATAGAAAGAAATACATTTCTTCCTGAACAAGGCAAAATATAGACAGCAGATATAAATTCTGAAAACTCTTATATTTCAATCACTAAATTGAAAATAAAATCACTTTTCCTACCTTTGTTGTCTGGTGATTTTATTTTTCTACTCATATTTTCCCAGACTCTGGTTGCACTTCCTTCTGACTGTGCTCTTAATTTTGTTTCCAGGGCCTTCTTATCCATAAGAACAAAAGAAATGCCTTCACCGAATCAGACCTTAGGTCCATCTAGTCCGGCGACCCGTACACGTGGAGGCTAAGCTAGGTGTTCCCTGATGAAGATCCTGTTTACCCGTACCCCTCAATGTGATTTGCAAGAAGGTGTGCATCCAACTTGCCCTTGAATCCCAGAATGGTGGTCTCCGTCACAACCTCCTCCGGGAGAGCATTCCAAATGTCCAACACTCATTGTGTGAAACAGAACTTCCGGACATTTGTCCTGGGCCTGTTGCCCTTCAATTTCAGTCCATGACCTCTTGTCTGAGTCACATTTGACAACGTGAATAACGGTGATTCTTGCTCTATTTTGTCGAATCCTTTTATTATTTTAAAAGTCTCTATCATATCGCCTCGCAGTCTTCTCTTCCCCAGGGTGAACAAGCCCAGTTTTCCAAGGCGTTCTTTGTAGCTCAAATTCTCCATACCCTTAACTAGCCTCTGCACCCTCTCCAGCAGGGTTATATCCTTTTTTAGGTAGGGAGACCAGTGCTGGATACAGTACTCCAAGTGTGGTCTGACCATTGCTCTGTAAAGCGGCATTATGACGTCCTCCGATCTACTTGTGATTCCCTTCTTTATCATGCCCAACATCCTGTTTGCTTTCTTGGCCGCCACTGCGCATTGAGCCGACGGCTTCAGGGTCCTGTCTATCAGTACTCCCAGGTCCCTTTCTTGTTCGCTCTTGCCCAATGTCACACCTAACATTTTATATTCATGTTCCTTATTTTTCCTGCCTAGGTGCATCACTTTGCATTTTTCTATATGAAACTTCATCTGCCACTTTTCTGACCACTTCTCTAGCTAGTTCAAATCTCTCTGGAGCTCTTTGCTGTCCATGTGTGATCCAACTGTCCGACATAGTTTAGTGTCATCTGCAAACTTGATTATATTACTTGTTGTTTCCTCTTCCAGGTCATTTATGAAGATATTGAATAAGATGGGCCCAAGAACCGAGCCCTGGGGTACACCGCTTGTCACCATTTCCCAGTCCGAGAACTTCCCATTTATGCTTACCCTCTGCAATCTGTTCTCCAGCCAATTGCCTATCCATTTTAGTATATCCCCTTCTATTCCATGGCTTTGTAGTTTCCTCAAAAGCCTAGCGTGTGGAACCTTGTCGAACGCTTTCTGGAAGTCCAAGTATATTATATCCACTGGGTCTCTGCTGTCGATATGTTTGTTCACCTTCTCAAAAAATTGAAGTAAATTCGTCAAACATGACTTCCCCTTCCTGAAGCCGTGTTGACTGGCTCTCATGAGGTCGTGATTTTCCAGGTATTGCACTATGCTATCCTTGATTAGTGCTTCAACCATCTTCCCGGGCACCGATGTAAGACTCATAGGTCTATAGTTGCCTGGTTCTCCTCTTGATCCTTTTTTGAAGATTGGGATTACATTTGCTATTTTCCAGTCGTCTGGTATTTGCCTGGATCTAATTGACAAATTAGCTAGGGATTGTAATAGCTCTCCGATTTATACCTTAAGTTCCTTTAGCACTCGGGTGAATTCCATCTGGTCCAGGGGATTTGACACATCTTAGTTTGTCGATCTGATAGTATATCATGTCCAAGTCCACATTCACTGTGGCTTTCCTCAATTCCAACCTTGAATACTTTCCCTGTTTCGGGCATTGATGCAGTGTCCTCCTTGGTAAAGACAGACGCAAAGAATGAGTTTAGCCTATCTGCAATCTGTTTGTCTTCCTTGATGCACCCTTTTCTTCCTTGGTCGTTGAGAGGGCCCACTGCCTCCTTTGCTGGTTTTTTCCCTTTTAAGTATCTATAAAAGGGCTTGAAGTTTTTGGCTTCTTGCGCTATCTTTTCCTCATAGACCTTTTTGGCATCTCTTACCGCCTTGTGACACTTCTTCTGGTCGACCCTGTGACTGTTCCAGGCCTCCGTCGTTCGTTCACGTTTCCATTTTTTAAAAGAGTTCCTCTTTTCCCTTACTGCATCCTTCACCCCTTTAGTTAGCCAAGCTGGTTCTCTTTTGTTCCTAATATTCCTTCCTTTGGTTATCTGCGGAATGCAGAGATTCTGTGCTTCGGTGATGGTATTTTTTAGTAGGGACCATGCTTGATCGACCGTTTTGACTTCAGCTGTCCTTTTCTTGAGCCATTTTTTAACCATGGCTCTCATGCTGTCATAATTCCCTTTTCTGAAGTTAAAAATTGTGGTTAGGGTCTTAGTTCGTTTCCCCTTCCCGATGCCAATTTTAAAATTGATCATGTTGTGATCGCTCGTCCCCAGCGGAACCGTGACTTCCACATCTATTGTCCTGCCAGTTATGCCTTTTAGGACTAAGTCTAAGGTTGCGGTTCCTCTTGTCGGTTCTCCCACCATTTGTTCTAGGAAGTAGTCCCCTATTTTTTCCAGGAACTTTGTTTCCCTGCCGCAGTTTGAGGTTCCCAGGTTCCAGTTTATCCCCGGAAAGTTGAAGTCTCCCATGATCGTTACGTTACCTGTTCTACATTCATGGTTGATTTCCTCTATCATTTCTGTGTCTGCTTCTTCCGTCTGTGCTGGGGGTCGATAATAGAGGCCAATTTTAGTGTCTGTTTCATTCTGTCTAGGAATCTTTATCCATAGGGACTCCAGTTTTTCTTTTCCTTACATCTTCCCTTCACTGAGAGATTCTACTCCTTCTTGGACATACAGGGCAATACCTCCCCCTTTTTGCCCTATTCTATCCTTTCTGTATAGTTTGTATCCGTGCAGTTCTGTGTCCCATTCATTTTCCTTGTTCCACCATGTTTCGGTTATTCCAATAACATCTAGTTCTTCTCGTCTTGCTAGTGCTTCCAGTTCCCCATTTTGTTTCTCAAACTTCTGGCATTCGTGTACATACATTTGAGCTCCCTTTGTACTACCTTCTTGGACTTTTTAGTTTTCACAACCCTTTTTGTATCTATTTGCGCTCTTTCTCTGTCACTTTTGATTACGACATGCTCTTCCCCTTTATCTGAGCAGTTGTTCGTAGTTCCTTCTTTGGGATCTCTTGATGCCCAGGCCATCGACTGGTTGTCGACTGTTCCTTAGTTTAAAGCCTTCTCAATTGTCTTTTTCATGTTTTAAGCCAAGACTCTTGATCCTTGCTTGGCGAGGTGTAGGCCGTCCTTTCTATAGTATCTGCTTCTTCCCCAGAATGCTGTCCAGTTGCGCACGAAGTCGAAACTCTCCTCGTCGCACCATCGTCTCATCCAGGCGTTGATTTCTCACAGCTCATCCTGTCTCTTTCCATCCGCTCTCGGTACCGGGATTATTTTGGAGAAGGCCACTTTCATTTCCCTGACCTTCAGTTTTCTTCCGAGCGAATGGAGTTGGCCCTTCATCTCTTCCCTATCGTACTTCCATCCGCTCACATAGTTGGTTCCCACGTGGATAATCACAGCAGTGTCCTCTCCTCCTGCGCTGTCTATGATCCTGGTGATCCTGCTGGCCACATCCTTCACTCTTGCACCCAGCAGGCAGGTGACCAGTCTATCTTCCCTTCCTCCTGCGATGTGGCTGTCGACATTGCATATGATGGAATCTCCAACGATGATCCCTGTCTTCTTTATTCTGGGATTCTTAGGGGTCACAAGTCTGTATCCATGGTGTAGGACCTGTCTTTTCTCTTCTGCGGTGTATCCTCAGACGGGCTCTCGTTTTCGCTGAGTGTGTGCTCGTCCTCGACCTCCGCTTCAGCCTCTTCTTCAACTGTAGTGGTGTCTCCTTTCATATCGCCTGGGCCCTCTTCCATGGTTGGTGTTCGGGTACTGATCTTCAGACCTGGGTCCTCCACATGTTGCTGATGGGCTTCCTGGATGAATCTCTCCAGTTCCTCAATCACTTCGCTTGTACTGGACTCCTCTAGCAACTTCTCCTGCTTGCGGTCTTCTTTCCTGGCTAGGAGTTCTTCTAGTTCTATCACAGTTCCCTCCAGCAGCCGGACTTGCTGTTTCAGGCTATCCAGTTCCTTGCATCAGCTGCAAACGTATGCCCTAGTCCCCGAGGGGAGGTAGTCATACATACTGCAGCCGATGCAGAAGACTGGAAAACTCATCTTCTGGCTTCCATGGAGGATCATATCCTGTTCCCCTTCTGAGTTGTCTGTGTCTATGTGAACCTTCTGTCCCAGCCGGCTGTGTGTGTCCTGACCTCCTCATAGGTTGTTGGTTGCGAGTCCTGACCTCCTTCTGTTGGTTGTTGGTTGCGAGTTGTGCTGGTGCTACTGAGCTCTCTTGCTGTCTTCCTTTCTTGGGGTCCTTGGATGTAGCGACCCGGCCCTTCTTAAGGCCCTTCTTAAGGTGCTCTCGCTAAGGCGAGCGCCGAACAGCTGTGCGCCGTTGGCTCCCTTCCTTGCAGTTTTTCTCTCCTTCACTTTCTGCCCTTTGTCACTAACTTTTAACATTCAACTGTCTTCTATTTTATTTATTTATTTATTTTAAAACTTTCTATACCGTTTACAACTAAACGGTTGACAAAGTATACATACATAATCTTAAAAAATCATGAAATAGACATACAAAAAGGTCTTAAAATTCATAGCTAAAAAATGCTAGCATAGCTTTACATAAAAACAGAACATATAACAGATAAACGTTAATATCATGTCATGGATACAGATTAATATCGTAACTGTGGATCACAAACAGTTCATCAAGTTTACCTAAGAAGAGAATATGACTAAAAGAAAGCATCAACATACAACTGGGTTTTAAGTAATTTTCTAAACATACCCTTCCCACAACAATTCCGTATCTGTCCTACCAAAGAGTTCCAAATCTTAACTCCTGCACAGGAGAGAGTCTTTTTGCCAGTATTGACCAACCTTGGGTTCACGGTCGTCTTCAGCAAGGCTAAATTCTCAAATCTATTTTTCCATGTCTTCCCTTCCTATCTGTCCATGTGCACTATCTCCTCCCTCTCTCTCTGCCCTTCTCCTCCATCCATGTATACCATCTCTTCCCTCTCTTTCCTTCTCTTATGCTCTGACACCTGTGTTCCCCCTTCCCCCTCCTATGGTCTAGGATCTTTATCATTTCCTTCCCACAGTCTGGCATCTATCTCTTCTACTTCTTTTCTCTTCTTCCCTATTTGTGGTCTGGCATTTCTCTGTCTTTCCTTTTCCTTCCCCCTGCCTTAGTTTGGAACCTTTCCTTTCCCTCATCTGGCACCTCTGTCTTCTCCCACCCACCCTTCTTTCCCTATCAAGTGGTCTGACATCTCTCTCCTTCCCTTCCCCTTCCATGGTCTCCCCCTTCCCTTTCTTCCCTTGGAGGTCTGGTATCTTTCCTTCCCATCTCCGTGGTCCATCATTTCTCTTACCCTCCCCATGCTATTCCTCACCCCCATGTGGGATCTGGCACTTGCTCATCGTTCTTCCCAGCGGCACTGCTGTAACTCTTCGGGCCGCCAGCAGCATAAGTGAAATAAACATACTGCTTTCAGTGACTCAGAAGCTTTCTCTCTGCTCCTGCTTCCTGCCTATGCAGGGACAGGAAGCAGTAGCAGAGGAAATGCTTCTGGGTTGCCGAAGGCAGCATGTTTACTTCACTCACACTGAAAGTGACCCGAAGGGTTAGAGCAGCGCTGCTGGGAATGAAAACGGTGAGCAAGCACCGGATCTTGCTGGGAGGGGTGGGGGGTGAGGGGTTGGGGACTCTAGAAAGGTGTACGAGCCACCCAGAAGGTCTCGGCAGGTCTTACAATGAAGACCACTGCTGTAGGGTTACTAGATTTTTGTTTTCCCCAGGCAAAAGTAGTAAAATATAAAAGCCGCCCAGACTCCCAACAGAGTCCTCAAAAAGAGGACATGTCCAGAAAAACCTGGACACCTGGTAACCGCATTCATTTTTCACCACTAGTAAAATGTTACCAGGTGAGCTAAAGTTAGGATACCTTCTTGTCCAGTTTGTCTGTCTTGATTAGATTGTAAACTCTTTTGAGCAACGACATGCGTTTGTCTATTAGTGCTATAGAAATGGGAATTAAATCGGTGGGTAAATTGAGCCAATCTCTCTCCTTTAAATTGATTGAAATTTGACATGCCGTCTACTATTAGGAATCCTGGCTCTCTTCAATTATTCTGCAGAATCCGGAAAACACCTCTGTTTGCAAATTATTTTGTAAATCATTCTCATTAAGCTTCCTAGGACCTCTTACTTGCATTGTGTGTCTTCTGAGTCGCGTTCCTGTTTGTGGTCTATAAATCCAAGGTTTAGTTTAGTAGTAGTTGTTAGGACAGTTTAAAGAGTTAGTCTATCACTGCTATCCAGTTAAATACCTGCTCTGCCAGGCTCCACACAAGCTCTACCCATGGACCACCCCAGCATTAACTGGAATGTGCAGGGGCAGTTATTCTGATATTCAGGGGAACTATCTAGTTAAGTGCTGCTGAATACCAGCAGTTAGGCAAGAACAAGAGATTTAACCAGGCAGGAGATTCTCCTGTCCAGTTAAATTGCTTTCAATATTGACTGAAATGGGTCTAATGTCGGTGATCCTAAGCTTCATAGAAAAGCAAGACATACCAAGCTCAAAGTGTTGGACTTCAGACATGCTGACTTTGCTTACAGGAGGAACTGGAAGTGGAAAGACTGTGGGCCAAATTGGAAAGATCTATGAAAAGGGCAAGAGATCTTTATGATATGATAGTAAACATAGGAAGAGGTAATAGTGATTGAAAAATAAAATCTAAAGGGCTAGGATTTGCAAAATACAAAGCATCACAAAGGACAAACACAGAAAAGAGTATCAGGAAAATCTGAAAAAATTAAGTAAGAAATCAGAAAGGCAAAAGCAAAGGCAGACGTAAAATGTGTGATAAGACCTTCTTCTAGTATATTCTCTGGACCCCAGGACTGGTCAAGGTAGACCAAGAGGCCTATGAGGGTGGGACAAGTGGAAAGGAGGGGGCTTGGAAGGGGATTAATTTCTCTGTTTATAGCAGGTAGGAGAGAGAGGGAGGGGAACAGAAAGGGAGTTATGTTGGAACAAACTGGGGAGTGGCCAAAATGGTGGCGTGACTGGTGCGATGCCAGCGAGTTTCTTCTACTCGATTTTTCCTCGTGGACAATATGGTCCATACCAAGTAGAAAGGCTCAGTTCGGTCTGGACCCTTACTGGCCGAAACTTCTACGCCTTTGCGGCACATCGTCTTGGATTTTGCCAGAACTCCTCTCATTGTTGGAACGTGAGGCTTGCTGGATTTGGCGTCGCAGGACTTAGGCACCACCCATGAGCCAGAAGTCTCACTCTTGCCTCCAGACCCGTTAGTTCCTCGGTGCCCCGTGGCTGACCTGTCTGCATCTTGGAGCGGCCCCAATACCGAGGTAGTTTTGGGAGTCCTTCCTAATGAGGGGAGTGAGACAGAGGAAGGAGCTGCAGGAATTGAAAGCCACCTTGGAATGGAAGATATCTGCCCGACCCCTGCGGAGGTAACCCTGCTTGATATGTGGAAAATGCTCCAGAGGATGGAAGGAACTGTTTGGAAAACAGCGGAGGAAACTTCAATATTGGTAAAAAAGGTAGACTCTCACAAAAACCGTAGAGGATACTAAGAAGGAAAATGATTCAAGATTTTTGGCTGTGAATCAAGAAATTACCACTCTCAAAGTGGTTAATGAAAGTCTAATTAAGGATAAACTGTTAATTCACAAGAAAATAGAGCAGCTAGAAAACTATAACAGGCAGCTAAATTTGAGGCTGCTAAATTTCCCAAAGTCACTTGAGATTTCTTCTGTTGAAATGTTTTGGAATTACCTTGTGCAAATACTTGGATTCGCTCCCGAGGCCATTCCTTCTCTAAACAAAATTTATTATTTACCTGGTCCTAAGAAGCAGATAGGGAGCAAAATACCAGGAACTATTCAGGGAGTATTGGATCAACCGTTAGATTTGGGAAATCTTTCTGAGACACTGGAAACATCTAACACAATAATTGATGAGAGCCACCTTATTTGCTTCATTTATCTTTCAGCAAGACCTGACCGCTGTTTTATAGCTGTACTTTCGTAAAGCTCAGACTCCTTTCATGGGACAGTGTATCTAGATTTATCCGGATGTAAATAAAGAGACACAAGAAAGGAGGAAATTATTTCTAATAATGAGGCAAGAAGTGAAAGGTTTGGGAGCCATTTTTTTCAGCTGGCTTATCCCTACAAATGCCTCATAAAATACTTGGGGACAAAATATACTTTTTTTGTTCCAGGACACCTCAGGAGCTTTCTAGACATGAAAAAGATCGTCAGGGATTAAATGGGTATTATCATATATTAGAGGACTTGTTTCTCGCTAGAGCTATTTTCTTGTGATTATTACTTTTCTGTTTTCTTAGGTCCTCTTGTGCTGAAACCCCCCCCCCCCCTTTGCATTTATTGGGGTCTAAGAAGAAATGTTTTTCTGTTACTTAAATATTTGCTTCGATATTATATCTTTTGTGTTGCTTGAACAAGTGTATTACATGCTATGATTTTCAAATGATAATAAATAAATAATAAATTTTTTTTTTTTTTTTTTTTTTTTAAAAGACAGGGAGCTGTGTTTCCAAGAAAGGCTGGGAGGGATGGAGGAGAATTTGGAAGGGAGGATCTGCTTCTCCACTGCTAGGGGTATAGGAGGGAGAGGGATCGAGGGAGCAGAGGGTACCTGTATCTCTCATGCAGGTACCAGCTGATATTCAGTTGGGACCCACATAGATTTACACTCAAAGGAACCAGGCAAAGAGGGCAACCTGCAATCAGATGGCTAGACACGTTGAAACAACCATAGGGATGACACTGGAGGATCTTTCTGGATTTCTTTTTAGATCTGCCATTCATCAAGTATGTTGGTATGGGCCTACAATGTTTGATTTCTTTGTTTTTGTTTTGGGCATAATATCTAGTTTAGATTATATTGCACTGCATTTTAAATGAATAAATAAAAAGAAAAGCTGACCAATGAGTTTTCTTTATGGCTTAAGGGAGCTAGACAAACCTCCTTTGGTCTGTGAACTGGTGTGGCAGATTTGGGTTTTCACACTAGAAAATGGCAGGGCTACAAAATTCACCTCCGCTTCCATCCCCGCGAATAACCACAGGAAACAATCCTGTGTCATTCTTTAGTGTCTATCTCAACCTCAGACCTTGTACACATGCATTTTCCAATGCAAGGCTTGAGGGTCAGTGGTTGTGACCATTCATACTCTGATTCTTATAATGAGCCAGTTATAGGATAATGAAGCCATTGTGACATCACTGAAGAGGTTGGCTCTGGATACTAGAGACTGTCATTCTTTAGTGTCTATCTTCACCGCAATCCTTCTACTCCAGCATTCTTCAATGCAAGGCTTGAGGGTCAGTGGTTGTGACCATTCATACTCTGATTCTTATATGAGTCAGTTATAGGATAATGAAGCCATTGTGACATCACTGAAGAGGTTGGCTCTGGATACTAGAGACTGTCATTCTTTAGTGTCTATCTTCACCGCAATCCTTCTACTCCAGCATTCTTCAATGCAAGGCTTGAGGGTCAGTGGTTGTGACCATTCATACTCTGATTCTTATATGAGTCAGTTATAGGATAATGAAGCCATTGTGACATCACTGAAGAGGTTGGCTCTGGATACTAGAGGCTGTCATTCTTTAGTGTCTATCTTCACCGCAATCCTTCTACTCCAGCATTCTTCAGTGCAAGGCTTGAGGATCAGTGGCTGTGCCCATTCATACTTTGATTCTTCCCTCCATCCGTGAGGATGGGAACGGTAATGAATTTTGTCACTGTGTCATTCTCTATTTCACACACTCCAAGCTTCTGCAGTCATCCTATTCAGATTTGGGGAGGCCAGGAAGCAACCAAGCAGACTCATGCCATCATATTTGAGACAGTACAAATAAGGCAATCTTAAGAGTAGATATTGCTCATCCTCCTATCCTTTGCTAATTTTCTACCAGATGGGCTTGATGGACCATTGGTCTAACATGTTATAGATATTATTATGTCCTTATGTTCTGCCAAATTCTTAAGAGAAGCTATTATATTGTTCTTTAGGAAGCTCACACAAGTAATAGATGAATCACGAAGGGATAATTATTTTAAAAAATAGTGTTCCACAAGGCGAGAATCACACTGCAGAACAGTTTAATAGTGATTTAAAACATGCATTAACCATTGCAAACTTATGACTTCAGTGTAGATGTTAGAAAAATGTTACAGAATATGTCTGTGGTAATCACTACATCTCTCAGCATGATTGATAATTAGCCAGAAATGTAACTAGTAGCTCAGAATGTCTCCTCGCCGAAGCAGGAAGGAGCTGATTGCCAGAAGTTTGTTCTGCCCTTTTGCTTATTTAAGCATGATGTAAGGTTCCTTCCACTGGAAAATCCCCTAATAACTGGCTTTATCTAGGTTATGTAATGCTGCCCCTGGCCTGAATTTATGCTAATAATGGCTTTTGTAAGTGATAAACTCATTTTATGAGAACTAGCGAACAGACTGTCCTGCCTCCACTTTACCCTGGTCCAACAGAGTATTCATCATATTCAAAATTACAGTGTAAAAGCAAGCATGGAACAATTATCTCCTACTCTGAGAAGATGTGAACTTACATCCTATCAGTGCTACATTTCACAAATAGTAAGAAACACAATCTGCCTTGAGAGCTCTATTGTTGAGACATGGGAGTATCTAATAACACTTGGATTTCGCTTCTGTCACCGAGAAAACAGCTGCACCACAAAAACCAAGAATGAAAAAACAAAACAAAAAACCCCTTCCAGCCCTTGATTACAAAAACATTTTTGCCACAGGCACTGATTGGGAGAAAGACTTTTTTTATTTTTACAAATGCGTTGTTTCAAGTTTATTTGGTCTTGATATACTAATTTAAATGAAAAGCGGTTTACAATTATACAGAAATAAAAAATATTTTAAAAATATAAAAATACAGTAGTAGGAAACAGACTTACATGAACAGGACAGACATAACATGCTACATAAGGATAACTGAGAAGGATACATTGCAGCTGCTGGGAAAGCAAAACCTTATTTGCAGTTTCAGTCAAAGTTAAGAAGATTGACCAAGACATAATATAATATGGTTGATTGAAATAGGATTGAAGTTTGCCAGTCATCTCATTATCCCTCCAGTGCACTTTAATTTTACAACAAAGTATCTTAAGGCGATGTTTGTACATGGAACTATAAACTTAGAGCAGTGGCTTTCATTAATTTTTAAGCTGGGGATACTCTAGATTTTAATAAGTTGAGGGAAAGCCGCCAAATATCATCCCATGCAGGGCAACGATGCTGCTGACCAGTGTGTGTTAATGACATTCATCCATGCTAGTCCACCTTCAAATTTCATTGATGGTATCCTCAAGGTTTCAAACATTTCCAAATGCATTCTGCCTTGTCCTTCAAACATGCAGCTCTTTCCCCCATCCACTTTCTCCTTTCTGTCTTAAGCATGGAAAGAGAGGCAGAGCAGTAGGGGGGGGGAGAATAGAAAGACAATGGGGGGCCACCCCAGAGGTCTCTGGGGGCTGCCATTGGCCCCTAGGCCTTGCATTGAAAAACACTGACTTAGGGCCCCTTTTATCAAGCTATGCTAGAGGTTTTTAGTACAAGCCAGGTTGATAAATGCTCCAATGCTCATAGAATTCCTATAAGGTCAAAGCACTTACCTCGCCGGCCCGCACTAAAAACCTCTAGTGCACTTTGATAAAAGGGGGGGAGGGAAGGGTTAGAGACTGGATACCTACGTACTCTGTGACTTTGACTGTCACTTAGGGGCAATTCAATAAGTGGGTACCTCCTTTTAGGCAGTCCAATGCCACACAGTGAGAACTTATTCTATAAAGGCATCTGGGCACACAGACTCTGTTGTCATATGCTAGTGTAACCTGGCATCAGTACAACTTACATTTATGTGCCTGCAATTGTACTACTGGCCATAGTCCTGCCATAAATGCAGGTGCCTAAAGGTGGCACTGGAATGCATAATTTACTGCAAGGCTATTCAATTCTGGCCCTCTAGGTCCACAGGCAGGCCAGGTTTTCATGATATCTACAATGAATATGCATGAGAGAGATTTGCATACCAGGGAGGCAGTGCATGCAAATATCTCTCATGCATATTCATTGTGGATATCCTGAAAACCTGGCCTGCCTGTGGACCTCGAGGGCCGGAATTGAGTAGCCCTGATTTACCGCATTCCATAAGTTGTGTGTGTAAATGGCAGCCCCGCCCATGCCCCTCCCATGCTCCACCCACGTGAACGCCTCCTCTATTTAAATGCTATGTCACTTTAATGTCTTTACACAATATCAACTGCTTTGCTGTCACTTTCAGAAGATTAAAAGTACCCTTAACACTTTCCTTCTTTCACAGTCTTTCTCCTCACCTACCCATGACTGATTAATTATTTTCAATGAATGATTTTACTTGACTTTAAGAAATTGTATTGTCATTAAATTTATATTTTGCTTGCTCCTTGCCCTCTACTCCTACCTTGATAACTGATGTAAATTTACCTACATATGTCTTCCTATTGTGCTTTGCCTGTTTGTCTGACTATGTTTTTGGTTTTGTCTTTTTCCTACCCATAATTATTTTTTATTGACGGTTTTATTATACCGTACAAGGTAAATCAACTCCTGAGAGGATGATATCTTAAAACATGCAAAATTAGAAAAATTACATAATCCAGACATAATCATTTCATCTTAATCTTATTCGTAGTAAGAAAGAAGAGAGTGTAAGGAGAGAACAGAATCAAACATTATTTATAAAGATGAGAATAATAGAAATACATTTTTGGACAATAGTCCAGCATAAATCCTGCTCAAAAAGAGAATTTACCTATTAATTCCATCCAATTTTAATTCTCAACTGATAGTAAATTAACCCTCTTAATTTCCTGGGACAGTATAAGCTTTTCTAAATGAAAAGGATCAAGAAAAGTAAACTAAACTAAAACTTAGGCCCTGTTTTACTAAGGTGCGCTAACCGATTAGCATGTGCTAATCGATTTAGCGCATGCTAAATGCTAGCACGTGCATGTTAGCCTATGGATGCATTAGCGTTTAGCGCGTGATAATTCAATTAGTGTGAGCTAATCGGTTAGCGCAGCTTAGTAAAACAGGGAGTTAGTCTTGTATACATAACGTGACCATTTATTTTTTCATCAAAATGGGACATCTATTAATTGTTAGTCCCTCCCCCAATCCCGCCCTAACCCAACCCCATCCCCATCCCCATCCCCAATTTCTTCCATTCATTTTTCATGTACACATAATATCGTATTAATTCATAAAGGTAACCATAAAATTAAATAAAAAAACACAAAGCACACTGTACGCAGAGAAAATATTAATTATCATTTATATCTGGGGGGGTTTCAAAGATCTCAAGGCCTGGAACTTCCTCTCCGATGTCAGAACCTTCCTTTTCTTCAGTTGCTGTGTGCAGCAAGCAGCGGCAGCGGCGGTGGACCGGGGGGGGAGGAGTTGAATCAGCGGTAGGCCAGGCTTCAGGCGCTGGAGGGAGGGAGGGAGGCTGGCTTTGGCGTGGCAGGAAGGGAGGGGAAGCAATTGCCTGTCCCGTTGTCCCCGTGCACAGCTTTGGGACGCTGTCTCTGAAAACGGGACATTTCAGCATCCCAAAGCTGTGTGTGGGGACAATGGGACAGGGAATCTAAAAACAGGGATGGTCCCGTTCAAAACGGGACATATGGTCACATTATGTATACCGAATCTTCAACCTGAAAGGAGCTGAACTCGGTTAACAGAAAATTAGGCATAAATAAGGAAAAAATAAAACAAAAAGTACAGATTTATCATTTTGATACTCTAGGATGGGAATCTAAGCATTGTTGAAATAATAATGTTTTCATAGATTTCTGAAAACCATGAAAAGAGGTAATCAATCTAACATAAGCAGTTAGCCTGAAAGAGAGAGGATGATGCAACTTGCCAACAGACTTTGTATCTGAAAGTTTGCCTGACATAATCTAGGAAACTTCAGGAAAAGGTCAAATGACTGGAAAATTTGTATCATAAACTTGTGCTATTCTATTGTAAACTGCTTAGATTTACCTTGGTTTTATATTTGCGGTATATCAAATAAATTGAACTTGAGCTTGATATCATAACTGTAGTATACTGAACTGACCTGTAGAAAGAGGTTTTGGCCTCTGAAAGCTAATTGAAAAATGTATTAGTCCAATAAAATAGTATTTATTTTATTTTCCATTTTTCTTTGTTTTATTTCTATTTGTTAATTTGTAAACATCCCTTTTACAAAACCGTGATAGCAATTTTTAGCGCAGGCCGGTGCGTTGAATGCTCTGTGCTCATAGGAACTCTATCAGCCTCTTTTACAAAGCCGTGTGGCAACAGCCCTTTAAATCTTTATGGGCTTCGGAGCCATTAGCACAGCGCAGCCGCTAGCGCAGCTTTGTAAAAGAGGCCGTATGAGTGTCGGGAACAGCGGAGAGCATTCAGTGCGTCAGCCTGCACTAAAAAACACTATTGCAGTTTTGTAAAAGGGGGGGGGAAGTGATGATTGCTGTTTGTCAAATGTTTTCAAATATGCATCTGCTATCTTTATATTTTGCCTGGACATGCATCACTGTTTGTTTCTGTGGTGTTGCATTGTATGCAAAGTCTGGCTTCTTTGTAGTTCGGTATACACTTCTCCCTCCGTATTCGTGGTTTCAGCATTCGCGGTTTCAATTATTCACGGTTTTTAGCTTGCTGGCTCCTCACCGCAAATGACATCAGCTTGCATAGAGAAATCGCTGATTCCAAGCGTTTACAGAGAAAATAGCTGATTCCCAGCACTTTGTTCACTATGTTTTGCCTCTCCTTCAGGAACAGGCCAGGTCTCCCACCATGTTATTCGTGGTTTCACCATATTTCACGATGGTTTTTAATAGAAACAGCGAATAATATATTAAAAAGTTATTTGAGGTTTTTCAGTATTTGCGGTTCTGTTAATCCCCTATCAAAGCGAATACGGAGGGAGAAGTGTAACTTTTGTCTACATACGGTTGGCCAGACTGGATGGACCATTCGGGTCTTTATCTGCTGTCATTTACTATGTTACTAATGGGGTCTTTTACTAAGGTGCATTAGCCGATTTAGCGCACGCTAAATGCTAACGCACCTATTATATTCTACGGACGCGTTAGCATTTAGCATGCGCTAAATCGGCTAGCACGCCTTAGTAAAAGACCCCCTATATTTCTATTTGTAGTTTGTGATTACTTATTCCATACTGGGCGAGGGCATATCTGTGTTCTATGTGTATGAAAAAATGCATGGCCTTCTGCTAGCATTGACTGTGCATTATTGATCTGTACTTGTTTAGTTTTACAATGGGTGTGCTGATATTCTAGTACTCACTGCAGTAGTTAAGATACTGCCTTTTTCTTGGTACATCCTTGGGTGAATCGTCCATTATTACTAAAAATAATTTTTGTTCATATAGGGGAGGGAGTGTTAAAAAATGATTGGCTCCGAGTGTCGAATATACTAGGTACGCCACTGAGGTCACCTGATCTACTGGTGCATGCATATAGCTCAATTTGGGGGGGGGGGGGGGGGGGCGGCTAGGGAACAGGGCAGGGTAGAACAATGGGGTGAGATCATTTGCTTCTTTTTTGGTCTTCAATAAATATGGTAACCCTAGTCTGGCTTCTCTGGCCTCCTTAAATCATTTGGAATATCTCAATTCCCAGATCTTTTTCACTGACTACTACAATCTGGGTCCAGGCAAAACAATACGTATTTGTGCTTAGTTAGTGTAGGTTTGCAGATCCTTGGTGAGAAAACTGATTTCCTAAAGAATTCCCTCTGTAAAGTCTTTATATTGGAAGAGCCACCCGGACTGGATGTTTGTTCTTTCCATACAGACTGGCCTATTGTGGAAGCGAGTGGCAAGCTGTGAGAGAAAGATCCACAAAGGTGGGAACATGACAACTAGATTTTCCTGACATCCAACAAGGTCCAGAGGTATACGATTTGGAGTGTCTCCCCCTTCCCACTTAGAAACCCTAGATTTTTACCCTCACGGCTACATTCAGATAAAGAATCACATGCAACACTTGCTATCTTAGAATCAGAACTGCTTGTTAGGTTATTTTTTTTTATTTATTTATTTGTTTCAGTTTTATAATCCTTCCTACCCAGGAGCTCAGAACGGGTTACAGTAGTACATTCACAGTGTTTGGAGCTACAGGAGAACGGTACATTCTATATTGTAGGCTAGAAACAATGTAATCATAATGTTTTAGAGGTGCATGGTTAATAGGGGAGAGGACAAAGGGCATATATAGTAAAAGAGTAAAGCATCAGGGTGTATACATCAAATGTTGGGGGGGGGAGGGTTGGAAAGTGCATTCACTCTTGACTGGGAGCTTTAATTTTGAAGTAGCAGTGGTAGCCATGGTATATAGTCCTGACCGTATTTGCATCATGTCATATACTCGGTCAGTAGCATTGAGGCCAGGTCCATGAGCGTGGGTCAACAGCTATAGAGGGAGAGGGAATGTCCATAATTGGACCATTGACATTCTGAGGAAGGTAGAAGTCACTCGTAATACACCTCATAGATTTTTTTTTTTTTTTGCTATATTTAATCATTGCTTTACCCTCTCCTTTACAAAGCCACGCTAGCGTTTTTCGCGCTGGCCACAGCGGTAACAGCTCGAACGCTCAAAGGAATTCTATGAGCGTCCGAGCTATTACCGTCGCAGACAGCGCTAAAAACGCTAGCGTGGCTCTGTAAATGAGGGGGGTTAGTGTTCAATTGTCAAGTTGTCATCTGAACAGCTACACCGAGTTACAGCTCGGCAATGGAAAATCCATTCGTTTGTTTTTTCATATTTAATGGCACAGTTTCAAAGTGTCATCAACTCAAAAATCCAGTTTAAGCCAACTGGGCAACCTTCGGTTTAGAGGAGTCAAAAGTGTCATGGCAATATTCCTTTATTGAAACCTCTAAAAGTAGTCATTATAAACTCTAGTCCTTTCCACCAAAGGCTCTGTAAATTGTTTTATGAGTGTGTTGGGGAGAAAAGGTGTGTGTGTGTGTGTTTAAAGAGGCTTCAATGTTCTTTGGGAAAAAACCAGAACATATATAACAAATCTTGTAGTACAAATTTTTGTGGTTAACCGAGAAAAAAACACTAGGAGTCAAACCAATGGAAAGAGTCTAGTAATGAAAGGCAAATGCTATGACATAATTATGTGCACACAGCTGAAACGTGTTAGATGAAAGCAGACCCAGCTAGCTGCTTAACATGTGTTAACTGTATTTCTAGAATGTCTTTTTTTCTGTTTACAAGCTAATTTGGGCCACGTGCTTTACAAAAATAAGAAGCCTTGTCTGCACATCCAGAAAGAGTTTTTGGAATATCCAGAATAGATTTAATATACTGAACTCTCTAATACTTGCAAATCTATCTCATGGATATCCACAAAAAAATATGCACTAGATTAATTTGCAGGTATTGGAGAACAAGCAAGAAGTGGAACCAAGTCCCAGACTTACAGGAGTAAAAATCAATGTTTATTGGTGTATCTTAAAATACAATGCATTATCATAAAAATTGTACTTTATAATTCTTGTGTATTAGTACCTTATCCCAACATGGCCACATTTTGCCAAAAAGGTTGCACCGGGGTGAAACTACAACATAAACATGTATAATTAATTGAAATCAAAGAAACTCAAACAGAAATATTAAAATAACTTAACAATCAAAGTTAAAAATATAGGACTCATGCAATAAAAATACTTATATAACTAAAAACACAAAGAATGCTTCCATAGAAGAGATGTGTACTTATATAAATTAAGAGCAGGTGAGTGACCACAACTTACCAGGGGGTAGGGGAAGTGTGAGGGGCCACTGAAAAGTACTCAGTCTAACCAAGATGAGAATGATGTGGATCCATGAAACTTACAAGTTATTCCACACTTTTCTTGACACTTTTCATTTCAATGATATAAAATTAAACAAAAAGTGTCAAGAAAATCCACTGTTTATTCCTAGGATAAGCAACATAAAATCTATTTTACTACTTGGGATCTAGCTAGGTACTTGAGATCTGGGTTGACCACTGTTGGAAACAGGATACTGGGAAATTCTTGTGTTCTAATGTAATTTAGACCCTCAACATAAGAGCCTTACTGGGTCAGACCAATGGTCCATTAAGCCCAGTAGCACGTGTTGGCCGTGGCTTGAGGCATTCGGAAGTGCATGGATGTTGATGCAATGACATCATGCGCATGCACGACATCATTAAGTTGATGTCTGCGCATGTGCAAAGGTCCTCTAACAGGACCCTGAGCCACCAGTGGGGGGTGCTGGAAGGGAAGACACATGGAGAGAAAGAGAGGCGCTGGTGCCAGCTGACTGCATACAGGATGTGCTTCTCACAGCAAGAGGCACATCCTGTAGGCAGTCAGCCGGCACCTCTCCTCCTTGTTCATACTTCTCAAAGTTCAGGGAATTCAGACAGCTTAAATGTGAGGGATAACCTACCCCTTCCACATCACATGTAACCTTCCCTGTCAGGCTACCCCGCATGGCCATCTGTTACTCACTCTAAACTCCAAAAGGGGCTATCCTCAAAACCAGGATGCTTTCCAATACTGATTCTTCTTTGGGGACTTCTCCAAGATTTTCATCACTGAAGAGAAGAAAAGGGCATTGCTGGAGGAGTGAGAAGGTAGAGGATGGCAGGCATGGAGGGGTAAGAAGGTAATATGCAGTGGAAAGTGGAGATGAAGGAACAGAGGTATGGATGCTGGAGGAAAGGGATGAAAAATAAACACTGGAAAATGAGGTAGGTGGGTAGATCCTGGGAAAGGGGTCATGGGGAGATGCAGGGCAACAGATGCTAGAGAAAGGGGAGAAAGAGGCAGATGACTACAAAGAGGTTGAGAAACAAAAAAGGGGGATAGGCCCTTGAAGGAGGTGAGATAAGCAGTAAATGGGGAAGTGAAATGGAGAAATTGGAACCTGTATAAAGAGGTAATACACAAGAAAGGGATTGGAGGTGGAGAGTAGATGAGTAATAAGGAAGGAACTGGGATTGGTGGGGGATGAAAGTCAGGCATAGATGAGGCTTGAAAGGGTAATAGTACAGAAGATCAAAAATGGGTGAAAGGAATGGGAGTTTTGCAAAGAGACAGTATTGAAAACTGGAGAATTAGAGAGAAAAATTTGCGAGCCATGGAATCGAGGGTGAAATACTCACGTGTATTAAAAACTGGTTGGCGGATAGGAAACAGAGAGTGGGGGTAAATGGACAATACTCGGATTGGAAAAACATCACGAGTGGAGTGCCGTAGGCTTCGGTGCTCGGACCCGTGCTCTTCAACATATTTATAAATGACCTGGAAATTGGTATGACGAGCAAGGTGATAAAATTTGCAGATGATATGAAGTTATTCAGAGTAGTGAAGACACAGAAGGATTGCAAAGACATGCAATGGGACATAAACACACTCGAGAAATAGGCCGCGACATGGCAAATGAGGTTTAACATGGATAAATGTAAGGTGATGCATGTCGGTAGCAAAAATCTTATACACGAATACAGGATGTCCAGTGGAGACCCTCCCAGATAAGAGACTTAGGGGTACTGGTTGACAAGTCGATGAAGCCATCCACGCAATGTGTGGCGGCGAAAAGGGTGAACAGAATGCTAGGAATGATTAAGAAGGGGATCACGAACAGATCGGAGAAGGTTATCATGCCACTGTACCGGGCCATAGTACGTTCCCACCGGGATTACTGTATCTAGCGTTGGTCGCCGTACTTGAAGGACACGGTACTACTCGAAAGGGTCCAGCGAAGAGCGACTAACATGGTTAAAGGACTGAAGGGGTTGTCATACAGTGAGAGATTAGAGAAACTGGGTCTCTTCTCCCTCGAAAAGAGGAGATTGAGAGGGGACATGATCGAAACATTCAAGATACTGAAGGGAATAGACTTAGTAGATAAAAACAGGTTGTTCACCCTCTCCAAGGTAGGGAGAATGAGAGGGCACTCTCTAAAGTTGAAATGGGATAGATTCCGTACAAACGTAAGGAAGTTCTTCTTCACCCAGAGAGTGGTGGAAAACTGGAACGCTCTTCTGGAGGCTGTTATAGGGGAAAACACCCTCCATGGATTCAAGACAAAGTTAGACAAGTTCCTGCTAAACCGGAACGTACGCAGGCAAGGCTAGACTCAGTTAGGGCACTGGTCTTGGACCAAAGGGCCGCCGTGAGAGTGGACTGCTGGGCACGATGGACTGCTGGTCTGACCCAGCAATGGCAATTCTTATACGACTACTTCGAAATGAAGGAAGACAGAACTGGAGAGAAGAGATTGAGGAATAAAAGCCAGATAAAACTGATAAAAAGGCAGATAAGAGAAATAGAAATAAAAGACTGAAACAAAAAGATCAATGTTAAAAGATATATGGAGGTGAAAAAGAGAAGTTGATGATTGAGGAGGGGAGGGGGGGGGGATGAAAATAAGGGCCTTGAAAAGGACTTCAGAAAAAACAAGAAAAGTGGAAAGAGACCAGTACCAACCCAATTAGATGAATAAAATTATTAAAGATGCAAAATGCATAATTTACATTTTTAGAATGAAAAATGTCAGTTTGGCAGATGAGGTTCAACGTGGATAAGTGTAAAGTGATGCATGTCGGTAACAAAAATCTCATGCACGAATACAGGATGTCCGGGGCGGTACTTGGAGAGACCCCCCAGGAAAGAGACTTGGGAGTTCTGATCGAAAAGTCAATGAAGCCGTTCATGCAATGTGAGGCAGCGGCAAAAAGGGCGAACAGAATGCTAGGAATGATAAAGAAGGGGATCACAAACAGATCGGAGAAGGTTATCATGCCGCTGTACCAGGCCATGGTGCACCCTCACCTGGAGTACTGCGTCCAACACTGGTCGCCGTACATGAAGAAAGACACGGTACTACTCGAAAGGGTCCAGAGAAGAGCGACTAAGATGGTTAAGGGGTTAGAAGAGTTACCATACAATGAAAGATTACAGAAACTGGGCCTCTTCTCCCTCGAACAGAGGAGATTGAGAAGGGACAGGATCGAAACATTCAGGGTAATGAAGGGAATAGACTTAGTAGATAAGGACAGGTTGTTCAGCCTCTCCAAGGTAGGGTGAACGAGAGGGCACTCTCTAAAATTGAAAGGGGATAGATTCCGTACAAATGTAAGGAAGTTCTTCTTCACCGAGAGAGTGGTAGAAAACTGGAACGCTCTTCCAGAGTCTGTCATAGAGGAAAACACCCTCCAGGGATTCAAGACAAAGTTAGACAAGTTCCTGCTGAACCAGAACGTCCGCAGGCAAGGCTAGTCTCAGTTAGGGCGCTGGTCTTTGACCAGAGGGCCGCCGCATGAGCGGACTGCTGGGTACGATGGACCACTGGTCTGACCCAGCAGCGGCAATTCTTATGTTCTTATGTTTTCAGAAAGTTCATTAATTGTATTTGTTCAGCACAGGAAGAAATGTCTTTCTGTTTCTCTTTATTCAGCATTCTACACCGGTGTTCTTCAACCGCCGGTCTGCGGACCGGTGCCTGTCCACAGAAATTTCCTGCCGGTCCGCAGGGTCAGCACGTACATCAGGCCAGAGACAGTATTCTTCAGCCACCGGTCCGCGGTGTGATTGATGTGGTGTTATCTTTGGGCTGGCTCCCTCTTCCTCACTGCTGCAGTGCACAAAGCCGTGGGCAGCGGCTCCTATACGCGTCCTGTGCCTGAACCGGAAGCCTTCTCTATGATGTTACAACGTCAGAGGGAAGGCTTCCAGATGAGGCGCCAGTGAGGAAGAGGGAGCCGGCCCGAAGATAACACTGGGGGCAGCATAAAACGGCCAGCCGGGAGCAGGCCAAAAGGTAAAGCACAGCATGGAGGGAGGGAGACAACAAAGGTAGGGGCAATGATTTTATTTTTAAATTTAGTGATTGAATTTTGTCAATTTTGAGAATTTACATGCGCTGTCTATATTTTGCACTGTTCAGGAAGAAATGCATTTGTTTCTTTTTCTCTGGGGTTGTACTGCATACAGAGTCTTGCATCTTAGGGCTTGTTTGTATATATTAATACTTTTAGTTTTTGCTCCCGTATTTGCATGGGGTTATCTGTTTTCTGGTAGGAATGATTGTTGAGAAGCATACAGTGTACTTTGTGTAGTTTAATTTTGTAGTTAACCATTATGTGTTGTTAATAAGATTATATTGTGTGTGTACATATGAAAAATGAATGGAAAAAACGGTGTTACAATTAGTACTATTATGGGGGGTGGGGTCTGGGGCAGAGATTGAGCGGAGATAGGCAGAGTCTGGCCCACGACTTAGCCCAGTGTTCTTCAACTGCCAGTCCGCGGACCGGTGCTGGTCCACAAAATAATTATTTTATTTCCGCCGGTCCATAGGTGTCAAAAGGTTGAAGTACACTGTTTTACACTTCACCGAGTCTGGTTTCTTGGGCCTTCCTTTTCATTTTTTGTCTGTTAACATATAGATTCTATGTAGGAAACTGTAGCAGTCCAGCTTGTTTTCTTTTTTCAAGTGGAGGTGTACTAGTGTTTCAGAATATTTGCACTCCTGACATTTCATAGGTAGGGTTGGTGCAGTTTGAGTTCCTGGAGTTGATGTTGCTATGGTATGATAAACTTCTGAGGTTCCATTTCTAGGGTTCTCTGTTATTTCATACAGCGGCTGAAAAATGGAGAAAAAAAAGTCTGTAGGGTGGCAGAAGGAAAAGATAGGAGCAAGCACAACAGGAAAAGAGTGTCTGGAAGATGAATAATTTAGGGGGGGGGGGAAGGGAGAGACATTGTTTCAGGAGAGGAAGGAGGATAAAAGTGAGTGAATATCAAAAAAGATGGAGGGAACAGTGTGTGAGGAGCAGGAAGAGAAAGGAGAGTGTATAAGGTGAAAGGAGGGTATAAGGAGATGGAGAGAAGAACAGGATAAAAGCAAGGAAAAAGGGAAAGTAAGGAATGAAATGAAAGATGAGGTGAGGAAGAAGAGCTGAGAGAAGCATGAGAAAGAGGCAAAAGCAGAAAGATGGAGAGGGAGGGGGTGTGAATGAGAGAAGCAAGAGTGGAGGGGAGGAGGAGAAGAGCACTGTAGGGAAGAAGAATGTATGTTAGGAAGGAAGGAGTAAGGAGGATTGTAACAGCAGTCCACTCCATCTGTCTATTTACTCTTCTACTTCTCCGAGGAGCAGTCATTTACTGACTCCCTGATACATACCTCTCTTCCTTTCTCACTGAAATTGACTCCTGTGTGCCGTTCTGGTCGCCGTACCTCAAAAAAGATAGAGTGGGATTAGAAAAGGTACAGAGAAGGGAGACAAAAATGATAAAAGGTTTGGGATGACTTCCCTACGAGGAGTTAGGGCTCTTCAGCTTGGAGAAGAGACGGCTCTGGGGTGATAGAGTAGATGTGAGTCGCTTATTCACTCTTTCCAAAAATATTAGGACTAGGGGGCATGCGATGAAGCTACTAAGTTGTAGATTTAAAACAAACTGGAGAAAATATTTATTCACACAACATGTAATTAAACTCTGGAATTTGTTGCTGAACAATGTGGTGATATCAGTTAGCTTAGTGGGTTTTAAAAGAGGTTTGGATAATTTCCTAAAAGGGATGTCCATAGGCCATTATTAAGATGGCGCTCAAAATTTGGCTCAGAAAAAAGCAACTGGCTACTCTCAGGCCTTCCGCTTAGCCATCTCGCTCCCCTCCAATCCATTCAGAATTTGGCTGCATGACTTATATTCCAGGAGAGCTGCTATACTCACGCTACCCCTCTCCGAAAGTCAACTCATTGGCTTCCCATCCATTTCCGAATAAAATTAAAACTCCTCTTGCCGACCTACAAATGCACTCACTCGGCTGCCCCTCACTATCTCTCTTCACTTATCTCCCCCTATGTTTCCCCCTGCCCCTGTGAGCTCTGCTCAGCTGGTAAGTCACTCCTATCTGTGCCCTTCTTTTCCTCTGCCAACTCCAGACTCCATCCCTTTTACCTTGCTGTGCCGTATGCTTGGAACAAGCTGCCCAAAGCCCTACAGCAGGCTCCGTTTCTGGCGGTGCTCAAGGTTCAGTTAAAAACACACCACTTCGAGAGTGCTTTCAACTCCTAACTCCTCTCACTAAACTAAACTAAACTAAACCTTAGGATTGTATACTGCGCCATCTCCACAAGCATAGAGCTCGGCACGGTTTACAGGGTTAGGTTGAAAAGGAGCTACAATGAAGGGTTATAGGAAGGGAGCTAGGAAGATAAAGAGCAGGAGGTGTTAGATTTTTGAAAAGAGCCAAGTTTTCAGGTGTTTGCGGAAGGATTGGAGGGAGCTTGAAATTCTGAGCGGGGTTGTTCCAGAGTTCTTGGGTTCTGCATCCCCAACCTCATATGTCATGTCTGATTGTCCAAGGTAGATTGTAAGCTCTTTCGACCAGGGACTGTCTACAAATGTGAAAATCTGCAGTGCTGCATACGCCTTTCAGCGCTATATAAGTGATAAATAGTAGCAGTGGTAGGGTAAAGTTAGGAGGGTGGTGAAGAAGAATTATCTGCCTGTATACTCCTAATTTCTATCCCTTCTCGTTCTTTCTGTGGTTCTTCTGTGGTTCTAACCTCTCGTTTGTTTTCTGCTTTTCAGGATGTGTGCAGTTGAGGTGACATAGATCTGCTACTGCATTCCAATGTGAAAGTCAACAGATTCAAGCAGATGTGCTCAACTTGATGCAAACAACCTCCCATTTCTTGAAGGTATAGAATTTTGCCCGTTTAGCCAGCATACTGTGTCATTTCCAAGTATGTGAAAAGCAAATATCATTTTTGGTGTGTTTACCAGGTCAGAATTAATTGGCCTGACCCAGCTTCTCTGCACTGCTAATGTACCTAAGGCTGGTTTGTACTGAATAACTGTAAACACTCTTATATAAAATAACATTCAAAATATTAAGGTATGAAGATTGGCATGTAGAGAAGTATTGCTGAACCATTTTTTTGGTTTGGTTTGCACTTTAGTACACGGGGCAGCTTGAATCAGATGGGAAAGATGCCTCGGCTATGAGTAATCACTTGGCCTTAGCAGACAAGTCAGCTCCTTTCCGTGGTAGCTTTTGCTTTTAGGTAAGTCTTGCAAAACCAAGATTTATAATCTAAGACTGAATGGGAAAGCAGGCCACAGTCCTCTAAATTAACTGGGTTCAAAAGACCAAAGTTCATCAGCAGTAGCAGCTAACTTCATGGTAAAGGGCCATGGATTTATTATACTATTTGTGGCATGACATATATTATATACAAGCACTTTATCTCTAGCAAGCTCACCATTTAAGTTTTGTACCTGGGGCAATAGAAAGTTAAATGTCTTATCCAGGGCCACAAGGAACCATTTTATTTTCTATACCATTCTCCCAGGAGAGCTAAGAATGGTTTACATGAGTTTATTTAGGTACTCATGCATTTTTCCCTGTCCCGGTGGGTTCACAGTCTATCTAATGTACCTGGGGCGATTAAGCGACTTGCCCAGGGTCACAAGGAGTAGTGTAGGTTTGAACCCACAACCCCAGGGTGCTAAGGCTGTAGCTTTAACCACTGCACCACACTCTTCCCATAGTGAGAATCAGATGCAGGGTTTCAGGTTCTCAGCCTACTGCATTAACACTTTGGCTCCTCCTCCACTCAAAACAATGCAAGGCATTTTCCTCCCTGTCTGAAATTTCAAATCTTAAAAATGAGTCCATGGGATGCAGAGACGGTAAACTGGAGCGGAGAGTGTGGCGCAGTGATTAAAGCTGTAGCCTCAGCATCCTGAGGTTGTGGGCTCAAACCCATGCTGTTCCTTGTGACCCTGGGCAAGTCACTTAATCCCCCCTTCATTGTCCCAGGTACATTAGATAGATTGTGAGCCCACCGGGACAGAGAGGGAAAATGCTTGAGTACCTGAATAAATTCATGTAAACCGTTCTGAGCTTCCCTGGGAGAACAGTATAGAAAATTGAATAAATAGTGTGAAATGTTTCAGCCTCTGATTACCAGAGTTGGTATTGTGATGTCATAATGCCTCATTCCACCAATAAGAGTCAACCTCATCAGTGATGTCACAATGGCTTCATTGTCCTATACTTGGCTCACGTCTACTACATTTTGATTTCTAGAGTGCCACAGTGGTTAAAGCTACAGCCTCCACACCCTGAGGTTGTGGGTGCAAACCCACGCTGCTCCTTGTGACCCTCAGCAAGTCACTTAATCCCCCCATCATTGTCCCAGGTACATTAGATAGAGTGTGAGCCCACCAGGACAGGCAGAGAAAAATGTTTGAGTACCTGAACCAATTAATATAAAGTAAACCATTCTGAGCTCCCTTGGGAGAACAGTAAAGAAAATTGAATATATAAATAAATAAAAGTATTCCCAAGACTCATAAGAGTAGTGCTTGACAGTGGCATAGCTAGAACATCAGGGACCTGTGGGAAAAATATTGAGAGGGCCCACCCATATAATATTAAGGAAAAGAAACAGACTTCAAGAAAAAAAAAAGTTTTTAAAAAAATGCAGGTATATTTAATTGAATACAGAGTTTCTTTGCAGTAAGAGGTTAACACAAGCACGTAGGCCATCAGCATTCCACCTGTCTCTTCTCTCTCATTCTTTTTTTCCCCTCCCCTACGCCTCTCAAAAAGCAAAAGAAATAGGGAGTGTCTCCTCCTCATTGACTGTCTGCCAAGCCTGCTGCATCCCTGATTCAGCGGCCATCAATAAAGTAAAACTGTGCATGAGGCCGTCAAGCTCTGCATGTCGGTTCCTATCCGACAGCTCTGCTGGGTTCCTGCTCAAACAGGAAGTTGCATCATGGGGTAACTGGCAGAGCTGTCACGTAGGAATTGGCATGCAGAGCTCTATGGCCCTGCACACACTTTTTCTTTATTGATGGCTGCTGAATCGAGGAGGCAGCAGGTCAGGCAGACAGGTGGCAGGAAGGAGATACTCCCTGTTTGCTTTTCATGCTGCTGGCAGAAGAGAGGAAGGTTGCAAATTGGCTGGGGAGGCTTAGCCTCCCCAAGCCTCTTATATCAGGTGCCTATGGCACTTAGGATTTCAGGGTCCTCCCAGGTTCAGGGGCCCATGGGATTTCCTGCTCACTCCACCCTGAGGCTACACAACTGGTGCTTGATTGTTGCCTCTCTCTGACCTTTTAACAGCAAGTCGCATTCCAAAAGGTTATCCTGAAATGATTTTCTTAATTTTTTTTAGCTCCAGTTTAACTATCAGCATCATCTTATTCTGTTTTCCAAAAGCATCACTGTTGAGGTCCCAAGCCAGATGTTCTGCATCACTAGGGTTGCCACCTGTTCCAGGTCTGCTTCTGTTGTATCCATGAATTCATTGCTGCTGCATTCCCTAGGTAAAATGGAAACTACAAGAACATAAATGTAATCGGGATAAAGCCAGAACTGGATGAATTAGGTTAAGATGCAGCCCTGCTTATCCCAAAACTTGCAGCTTACACAGGTTCACTGCTACAAATTGCAGGCCATACCACCACCACCACCTTTCAGGCACTTGAACTTCTCTGCTCTTAAGCAAAAGTTTACTGTATTATCAGGCTGTTTACTTAAGTTTGATTATCTGCTGAAATATTTTATCCTTTTATGAGGGTGAATCCACAGTGCAGTGAGTAATGCACATAAAAGTAATTTGACCAGCAAAGGGATAAGCACAGTAAAATGAGGTTCAAATGACTTCACCACAAAGTCATGGCTTTTACTGAGTAAACTGCATTGTAGTTTTATCATTTTCCTACCAAAGGCTGTGTTAACGCTCTAAAATTAAATCTCTTGTGAAAGTTATCTGGAATTTCTCAGAGTTTTAAAGGGGGGTTATTTTTTCATCAAAGGTCATGCCTGAAGAATTTGTAGGAATTCCGCCTGGAAACTAGTAATCAGTGGAAACTGGCAGTCAAACCTAACTCATATTGCTCTTCCAGATAAAAATTCCTTCCATCTTAGACCTGCAATTCAAAAAAAGATTATTATCACTCTTGAGAGAATAGATCAGTAAATGAAAAAAGGGGAACAAGTGAGTTAAATAATGTCTATAATGCTACTATGGTAGGTTTTCATCTCTTTTTTTTTTTTCAGGACTTTTTGGTTTCCTTATTTGCTTGGGTGGATGATAGTATAGGCCCATCTTTATTTCAGGCCCTTTCCTTCCCGGTATTTTAACCCATAGCGATTCCAGCTTCTTGGTCGTCTCTGCTGTGTCCATTCTTGTCGATTGTATGATTTCTTTTATGTATAGGGCTATTCCACCTCCTTTCTGTCCTGACCTATCCTGGCGATAGAGCTTGTACCCCGGCAGTGCTATATCCCATTTGCTTTCCTCATTCCACCATGTTTCAGAGATTCCAATGATGTCTATGTCCTCTGCATTGGCCATGGCTTATAATTCCCCCCTTTTGTTTCTTAGGCTCCTTGCATTAGTATATATGCAATTTAGATCCTGGTATTTTGTTGTCTTCATTTCCTTTCCCTGTGCTTCAGTCTTTAGTTTCTTCTCTTTTGCTACAATCTTTCTAACCTCCTCTTCTGGGTTAGTCAACTCCTGTAATTTGTCCCTTGTTTCTTCCCAGCCTTTTTTCCTCATAGTATCTTCATGGGATACCTTCTTCTGAATCGTCGATGCTTGGTCGACTGTCGGCTTTCCCCTTCCTCTCAGTTTAAAGCCTGTTCTATTCCTCTCTTGACGTTGTTTGCTAGAAGTCTAGTTCCCGCCGTGCTGAGGTGAGTCCATCTCTCCTGTAGAGCTTGCTCTTGCCCCAGAACGTTGTCCAGTTCCTCACGAAGTGGAATCCTTCTTCCTCACACCATTTCCTCATCCACGCATTTATTAATTGTAGTTCCTCCTGCCATTTTACATCTGCCCTCGGTACCGGTAGGATCTCTGAGAACGCTATCTTCTGGGTCCTCATCTTCAGCTTCCTTCCCAGAATCTTGAACTGTTCTATCAGCATGCTTCTTCTGTAGTCTCTCCTGCTGACATTATTCGTCCCGATATGGATCAATACTGTGGTCTCTTCTGTCTCCGCTCCTTCCAGGATCTTTCCAATTTTGTCCACGATGTCCTTGGTTCTCGCTCCTGGGAGGCAGGTTGCCTCTCTCCCTCCTGCTATGTGGCTGTCCACATGCCTCAGGATCGAGTCTCCCACTAGGATCGCTGACTTTCCCTTCTTCAATTTTCGCTTCAGTCTCAGGTCAATGTCCTTGGTGTGCTTCGCTCTTTCTTCTTCTGGGCATCGACTAACCAATTTCTCCCCCTCGTGTGGTATTCCTCTATGACTGTCTTCTTTGAGGTCATCTGCTTCTTGTTCTCCCTTCCATGTTGGTGTTGGTGTAACTTCATCTTTCATCTGAAGTTCGTTCTCTTCCACCCTCCTCCTGTATGCTTCCTCAATGAATTTCTTGAGTTCCCTGACTTCCTCCTCAACGTGTCCCTCACTCATGAAGTCTTCACCTGTCCTGATTGGGTCCTCCATAGTGTAAAGTCCTTCTAGCTGCTGTATCTTGTCCTCTAGTTGCTTGACTTCCTTCTTCAAGCTTTTCAGCTCCTGACACCGATTGCATACATATGACTGTCTCTCCGAGGGGAGGTAGTCATACATATGACAGTCTGCGCAGAACACTGGAAAGCTCATCTTCTGGTTTCCCTCTGCTTCCATTGTCGATCCTACTTTAAGATAACAGTTAAGATTATGTGTGACCTGTAAGTGCCCTCTGTGAATGCTTTGTGTCCTCTCTCTCTCTGCCTGCTGCTGGTGTCCTCTCTCTCTCTGCCTGCTGCTGGTGTCCTCTCTCTCTCTCTGCTTGCTGCTGGTGTACTCTCTCTCTCTGCCTGCTGTTGGTATCCTCTCTCTCTCTCTCTGCCTGATGCTGGTGTCCTCTCTCTCTCTCTGCTTGCTGCTAGTGTCCTTTCTCTGCCTGCTGCTGGTGTCCTCTCTTTCTCTCTCTCTCTCTCTGCCTGCAGTTGTCCTCTCTCTCTCTCTCTCTCTCTCTCTGCCCGCTGCTGGTGTCCTCTCTCTCTCTGTTTGCTGCTGGTGTCCTTTCTCTCTCTACCTGATGCTGGTGTCCTCTCTCTCTCTCTGCTTGCTGCTGGTGTTCTCTCTCTCTTTCTCTCTCTCTCTGCTTGCTGTTAGTGTCTTCTCTCTCTCTCCCTGCTGCTGGTGTCTTCTCTCTCTCTCTGCCTGCTTGCTGCATCCTTGGTATCCTTGTGTGAAAGACTTGGCCCTTGAGGCCCTTCACAAAGGCGCTCTCACTAAGGCGAGCGCCTTTGCTGCACGCCGAATGGCTGTGCGCCGTTGGCTTGACTCTTTTTATGGAGGAGCCCAGTCGATCTCTGCTGACTTGGTGGGAGTGGGCGGAGCTTCTCTTGCCGCTGCCCCGATAGTATTTTCTCCTGCTCCTGCTCCCTTCTGCTCTCCTTGGCTCTCCCTTACCTCTCCTTCACTCTCCCTTGCCTCTCCTCCGCTCTCCCTTGCTTCTCGTCCGCTCACTCGCTGCTCTCTTCCATTGGCTCGACTCCTTTTGTGGAAGAGCCCAGTCAATCTCTGCTGACGCGATGGGGGTGGGCGCAGCTACTCTCGCCGCTGCCCCGATAGTATTTTCTCCTGCTCCTGCTCCCTTCTGCTCTCCTTGACTCTCGCTTGCCTCTCCTTTGCTCTCCCTTGCCTCTCCTTCGCTCTCCCTTGCTTCTCCTCTGCTCACTTTTTTTTTTTTTTTTGCTAATGTACATCCATGCTATTAGTTTTCTTAGGTTCAGGTATGTTTAGTCTTAGTGTCAACATTATTTGTATACTGATTATTGTAATTAATCTGTTTTTCCAATCATTTCTGTGAACTGTTTGAATCATGACTTGTTTATATTTGAAATTATTAATACAATATATTGAACTTAGAAAAACATCTGATTAAGAGGAAAAAAACCACTTAACTTCATAAAAAAACAAGATGCAGATATATATTACATTCAGGAAACACATTTAAATGCCATGGAATCTAAAAAGTTGGAAGGGGTTGGGTTAAACATTGTTTTTTTTGCTCCCGCCATAGGGAAAAAGGCTAGGGTGGCCATCTTAGTTAATAAGAAATGTTCAGCTACATTTAAACTGATTTCTGCTGATCCCACAGTTAGATGGGTACAGGTGGATATGAGCTTGGGGAAAGATACTCTGGTGCTTGTCAATATCTATGCACCTAACTCAAATCAAAATGTATTTTTTAAAAATCTTCAACAGTTGATTTTGACACTGGCTGCTTCTAATTTAGTGGTGGTGGGGGACTTTAATGTGGTTATGGATCCGGTATTGGATAAAAAACCCAGTAAAATTCTAAAATCATTAGGGTTAGATAACTTGGTACATTCCTGTGGTTTGAAAGATATTTGGCGGATTCTTCATTTTAATGATCGGGAATTTTCTTTCTGCTCCCAGGTACATAAATCATATTCACGAATAGATTATATATTTGTTTCAGATCATTTTCTGTAGCAGGTTACAAAGGCCACCATAGATCCAATCATTTTGTCAGATCATGGTGGAATTTGGATTAAATTTAAAATGGATGAACAAGATTATAGTAGACCTGTTCGGAGATTCAATAATGCATTGCTTGCAGATTCCAACTTTATTGAGGAATTTCAATTAAAAATTACTGAATATTTTCAACTCAATGCCTCAGATGACATCTCTTTAGAAACATTATGGGATGCTTTCAAAGCTACCAAAGGCTGAGTGGAATTGTCAAGATCAGAATGATGTGCACTAATGAAAGTGTCCTTCAATGCATCTAATAATATAGGAATCTTTTTTCATCCAATGACATAAGAATACATCCAACGACTCAACGACTTGACATGAACATGTTTCGGCCAAAAGGCCTTCCTCAGGAGTCTATAAGTAAGTATACGGACATATAAAAAACATCAAAAACATCATATGAAATACATACATAAAAAATTATGAATAAAGTAAAAAAGAAGAATGATTCATATACATGAGGTAAAAAACTTAAAAATAAATATATGTCATCAATACATAGGTTAATGATTAAATATTGAACATTGCAGCTATGTTGATAATTAAATTTATCAACAAATATAATGTAATAAAATATGTAATCAACAACTACTATAACCATAAAAACATACAATAAAATCAATATTAAAATTAAGAAAACCCAAATGGAAACCCATGGAGGGGCATGATAAAAAAAATGTCTAAGTCCCCTTTTGGCCTAAGGCCTTAAATGTTAAAAGTAGAAGCAGGGAAAATGTCCATTATCAAAAAAAAAAACATCCAAAAGGAGTTTTTTTTTTTTTATAATGGCCTGTCTCTACGTTCAGCTGTTTAAACGCCCAGACCACCACTACTTCTACACTAACACCATATAATCAACCTAAAAAAAGCCTAACTCCCAAACGCCCAAAACAAGAGCTTTTAGGCGAAGGAGGAGCCAGTCCTTTGCTTAAAAGCTGGATTCTGTAACTGGTATCTGTCAAAAACAATACTGGTTACAGAATCCCCCCCCGCCTACAACGATCCAGGCAGGAGGGAGCCCAAGCCTTCCTGCCCCACAGTAACCCCGAACCCCCGACACGATCAGGGTAGGAGGGAGCCCAAGCCCTCCTGCCCTGGTGAACTGCGACCCTCCTTCCCTCCCCCCCCGCTGACATCAGGGCAGGAGGGAGGCCAAGCCCTCCTAGACTGGCGGCACATGACCCCCCCACCTGCCCGACATGATCGGGCCAGGAGGGAACCCAAGCCCTTCTGGCCCGGAAATCCCCAACCCCCCTCCCCCCCACTGATTCTGATGGGGCCAGGAGGGAGCCCAAGCCTTCCTGGCCCGGCGATCCCCAACCCCCCCCCCCCCCCCGCCAATTCTGATGGGGCCAGGGGGGAGCCCAAGCCCTCCTGGCCCAGTTGCACTCCCTACCCCCCACCCCCACTAAAATATGACCCCCCCACTGACCCCATGACCCCCCAACCCCAATCCCCCTACCTTTAAATCGTTGGTCAGACGGATGGGTGCCAAGCCCGTCCGTCTGACAGGCCAGCCATCCGTTGAATGGCTAGCCTTAGGGCCTGATTGGTCCAGGCACCTCAAATCCTGCCCACAGGTGGGGCCTAGTAGGCTTAAGCCCCTCCTGTGGGCATATGGGCTTTCAAAGCTACCATGAGAGGGCAAATAATCTCATATTCGGCACATATTAGTAAACAACTCAAAAATGAATTTTCTAATTTGGAGCAAAATATTAAAGTATTGGAGTCACAATTGGCCTTGAAATGGGAACAAAATATTTTGCAGGCCCTCTTAAAGTCTAAGTATAAATACAATGAGATTTCATCACAGATGGCTAGGAAAGAGTTGTTTTCTCAGCAGACTCTATATTATGGAAACTTGAATTAAGCAGGAAGATTATTAGCTAATTTTCTTAAAGCTAAAATAAGAAAAGTAAAAATTGTGGCTGTCACAGATGAGATGGGGGAAACTCATTCTCAAATTAGAAATATCTTAAAACAATTTTTGAAATATTATAAAGCTTTATATTCTTCCGAGCTTTATTCAAATCAAGAAATTGAGGATTTAAAGTTCTTAATGTTAATTAAGGGGCCTAAAATTGCCAAGCATATAAAAGGAACTCTTGATGCGCCTATATCAATGAAAGAACACAAGCAGCATTGAAGTCCCTTAGAGTTGGATCCGCTCCAGGTGGTGATGGGTTCACTGTAGAGTTTTACAAATCATTTCAAAATACTCTATTACCTCATCTTTTAAATGTATATCAGGCTCAACTGACTAAAGGTTGTATTACAGGTACTATGGCATAATCCTTAACTATAGTTTTGCCGAAGCCAAATAAAGATCCTATGTTGGTTTCGAATTACAGGCCTATTTCTTTGATTAATGTAGGTGAAAACTCCTGGCTATGTTATTGTCTTTACGCTTGGCCTAGGCTCTCCCTTACATTATTGGTATGCACCAAACGAGGTTTGTTGCTCAAAGCCATTCTTCAAATAACACCAGGCTGGATTTCCATATGTTAAATTTGACAAAAGTCATGGAAGATCCCACCTTCTCTGTATCCTTGGATCATCTGGAAGCATTGGATGAAGGCGGGCATACGTACTCTGGATGATGTAATATCTGATGGAAAGCTGCTTGACTTTTCACGACTGCAACAAATATTTGGTATTGCTAAGTCTCAAAGTTATAAGTGGTTGCAGTTGAAGCAAGCCATTTAGAAGGGTTTCATGATTGGCAAAATCTTAAAAATCAGTATAGTTTGCCAGTCCTATGCTTCCAGACGGATTTCTTGGGTCACCAGGCCACTCAGTGGTACAAATTAATATCCGAATTTTTGAATAAGAAACCAAAGACTGGTCTTCGTGACATATAGAGCATTGAGATAAAGCATCAGATTACTGCGTCTCAATGGCCACGAATCTGGATTTAGAGGATGAGATATACGGTGTCTGCATCTATCTTTTAAAATGGAACGTACGATGGCCATACAACAGGGACATTATAAGATGTTTATGGATATTTGGGAGCCATTGACAAAATTCTGTAAAGAGTGATTGTTCATTTTGCCCTTTGATAATATGGGTGGGAGGGGAGTGGGAAGATTTTTTAAATTTTGAGTGCAATTTTTGGATATGTAGACAGGGGAGGGGGTGATATATGTATTTGTCATAGAATATAATTTTGATTGAATTTAAGTGCTGTTATAGTATAAAATGACTGTATAATATGTTGCACTTATTTTTGGCTTTAAAATGAATACAGATTAAAAAAAACCAATGGTTCACACATTTCCTAAAAAACAGAACTTATGAAGTCTGGAAAGATGACAAGAGATCCTAAAAATGGAAATGCTGACTATGGAGTTCCACAAGGCTCACCAATATCTCCTGCACTATTTAACAGAGTATTGGGGAATAACCCTCCCTTGACCCAGGATCAAATCTTCTCCTGTGCTGATGATATCTTCGTTCTTTGCACAGCTAGAGAATCCTTCAATAGCACCATATCATACCTGAAAAATACCATCAAAGACCTAAGCGAATGGACGAAAAGAAATTTCCTCAAACTGAACAAATCAAAAACAAGAATATTATGATTCAGAGACTACAACTCGTTACTGAGCACAGAACTAGAGCTGTCCACCGGAGAGAGCCGAAAGATAAAGAATAACTCAAAAGTCCTGGGAATCACCCTAGACTCAAACCTAACCTTAAAAACACACATTACCACTAAAAAAATTTATTCTTTAAGATGAAACAACTAAAAACAATAAGATCAGTCCTGACCGAGGCCAGCTTCAGGACAATAGCGCAGTAAGTTCTAGTACCATTCCTGGACTATTGCAATTCACTATATAGTGGCATTATAGAAAAGGAATGCAAGAGGCTTCAATTACTACAAAACATGGCTGCAAGACAAATTCTAAAAAAGAACTGCTACGAAAGAGCAAGTCCATTGTTAAAACAGCAACACTGGCAGCCGATGAGAAGAATACAGTTCAAGATGGCATGCATGGTCCATACAGCGATATACAGAGAGAACTCAGAGGGACTTATTTTGACCATTAAAGTCCCACACTCCTTTTTCAATACAACGCTACAAACTGTCATTCCCTTCTCCTCTTCAAATACGAATAAAGAAGATAGTCGAATCCATCTTTGAGTACCATTGACCTCTCATTTGGAACAAACTGACGGTACACCTAAGATAACCCATCAACTACCTCGAATTGTGAAAGAAACTAAAGACTTACCTCTTCTCTTTGATCCCTCCACTTGCCTCCTAAACTAATGATCATGATAACAATGTAACTTATGAACTTGATCCAAATCTTATTGTAAACCGCATAGATTCCTAGCAGAAAATTGCGGTATTGTACTGTATTGTTGTAGTTCCACAGTTTTATAAAAGCCCTTTTCTGTTAGTAATCAAGGTATACACATGGTAAAAAATGCATGGTAGCGGCTGCCACATGGCAAATGCTCCAATGCCCATTGAATCCCTATGGGTGTCAGAGCGATTACCACAGCCCTCTGCGATAATCACCTTTGTAAAAGGGGCCTCTGCACTGTTAATTACATAGCAATATACAGTAAGAGGCCCTTTACTAAAGCTTATTGTGTGCTAATGGAATTAGTGCACACTAATTGCAAAGAAGAATATAGAATGTGCTTCTTAGCATTTAGCATGCACTGATTCCATTAGCGTGTACTAAACATTAATAAGAGGTCCCCTTAATTTTTATGTGAACTTGGTTATGCGCAAATAGCAACAGCAATAACAGAAAGTGCACATTTTTATCTCAAGTTTCAAGTTTATTAGAATTTTATATACCGCCTATCAAGGTTTTCTAAGCGGTTTATACAATCAGGTACTCAAGCATTTTTCCCTCTCTGTCCCGGTGGGCTCACAATCTATCTAATGTACCTGGGGCTATGGAGGATTAAGTGACTTGCCCAGGGTCACAAGGAGCAGTGCGGGGTTTGAACCCACAACCCCAGGGTGCTGAGGCTGTAGATCCAACCACTGCGCCACACACTCCCTAAGAACAAAGTGAAAAATCCAGCCCTCTACCTTATATCAGTGCTCCCTACAGAACTGGTAGTGATCAGGCAGGAAGGTGAATCTTTCAAATAAGAAACTAAATCAGCACCTCTTCAATGAAGGTGAAAATCCAAACACAAGGGTTGTGAGGAAGAGATGTCACCAGCCAAACCAAGGAAGAAATACATTGCCATTTGGAGGTTTTTGACTGCACTTTGGGTTGTCTACCCTTAAACTGAGTTTTATCATATTTTATTTCTCTGTATATTTTGACTTAAAAATAATTGTGGATCCTAACTGAGGAATATCGACTTTTGAAAAAGGCATATTTGCCGAAATCCTGGCCATGTTGAGTCCAGATCTAATAAAGCTCGATTAGCTGAATATTATCCTGGCTGGTGACATTGCTTCCTCACAACTCTTGTGTTTGAATCTTTCTAATTTACCACAATGGTTTCAAATTCAGAAGATTTTATTACAAGTTAGTGAAGGGTTTCTATAAATCTGTTTCCTCCCCTATCCCAAGAGTAAGACCAAATTCCTGAAGGGAGTCATAGAGTTTATTATTTTTAAGTGTGACTAGGGGCTCCTTTTACTAAGCTGCGATAGCGGTTTTAACATGCGCTTAGCGTGTGCTGAATTGCCACATGCACTAGACCTTAACGCCAGCATTGAGCTGGCGTTAAGTTTTAGCCGCGTAGTGTAGGTTTAGCGTGCGTAGAAATTCTACGCGCGCAAAAAACGCTATCGCAGCTTAGTAAAAAGAACCCTAGGGCATGCTGTTTGCCATTTTTAAATGTTTGAAAAATAAAATACATTTTTGTTCCATCCAATAAAAGAGAATTTAGAATTGTTGCTGTAGAAGGCAGAGTGAGCAAGACAAAAGGAAATTCTGGGGGAGAGTCTATGCCTTTAAGTACTGCATTGGTGATTGTTTTCTCTATGATATCATAGTCTATTTTAATAGGCAGGATGATCCCCTTTAGAACAAAATGCAGCCAAGCATAGCAGAAGACTGAAACTAATACATGCAATAAGGTTTTGTTTAGTATGTGTTTTCAGTGGCATATTTAATACATCACCATGGCTGTGCTATGTCCTAGCTGATCCTTGCAATATTTTGTGCTGGACAAAGTAATTTGCATTAGAGATGTGCAGGGCAAAAAAATTTTTTTCCATGCTTCTTATAGGTTTTTTTCATTTTGCTTGTGGGTTGTTTTTTTGTTTTTTTTCCATTTCTGGGCAATGTCATGAATAATATGCACAATTTTACAATAGAACATTATAGATGACACAAAAAAAACCTCTGAAATTTTCCTTGTCGCTTCAAATGAATGAAATAAGAAAAAAAAAGCCCCTAAAAAACAACAGCAATAAAGTAAAAACCAAACATTGGGAGGGGGAGCACTCTGATTCCATCACAAGGGTAACATTTATTATATATCCATTAAAAAAGACAGCTCAGAACTGAGTTTCTGCACAAACTCATGCCTCTGGAGTCAATTTCAATGGAACTGTTCATAAACGTATACAAGAAAGTGCAACAAACACTGCCCACAATATCTTGAATAGACAGTAGCAGGAAATGGCAGAAACAGCAGGAACACAATGCCATATACGAAAACTATCATAATGTTAACCTTGTGTTGCAATCAGAGTGGTCCCCCCGATTTTTTAGTTTTGCTTCAAAGGAATGCACGTCACAAATCAACACCATTAACACAAAAATTAAAAAACAAAACTCTTGTTGAAACTATGCCTTAAAGAAATACTCTTAGCAGCCTTTTTGTAAACCTTCATAAGGAGGATGCACGAGTAAGGGGGCCTAAGGCCCAGGATTCAATGGAAAGGAACCTAAGGCCCTGATTGGCCCAGGTGCCTAAGGCCCCTCTTATAGGCTAATCAGAGTCTTAGGTCCCTCCCAGTACAACCCATGGTACACTGGGAAGGGGAAGGCCCACCATTTTGATGAGGCAGGCCTGCCGTGCAGAAGGGAGTGGGCATCCCTCTTGCCAATTTTCCTTTAAGGTACAATGATGTGTGGGGATGTTGGGCTAAGGGGAGGGGTCTCTCTTTGGAGGGGTACTGGGGAGGGTTTCGGGGGGGGGGGAGAGTAAGAGAGAGGAATCGTGGATCTCCCAACTGATTCAGTTAATTGCAATAGAAGAATCCCCAATTAGATGAGCTGGCAGGACTCCCTGAAGCCGCTGTTTTGGGGATTCCTCTGCCATGATCAGTTGATGGCAGGCTGTGGACTATTGTCGGGTTCCCCCAGCAAAGATAGGCACTAGAAATATAGGCCAGGATTTTCTGGGCCTACATTTATGGTACCTATTTATGCGTGAATCATACCTATGTATGTGCTTGAGGCACATTTCTCTAACTGGCGCTGGTGCGTGATTGGCACACGATCGATGGCTGCTTTTAAAGTGGCGACCGACATGGGCACCAGTTAGAGAATCCAGGGGTTAGTCCAGCGAGTTTCCAGGTTTTTCCCTACGATACGAAAAAACTGGAAACTCACTGGACTAAGTGTATAGGCCTCGATGGAGATTACATTGCTTAACTTGCTTTTTTTACCAAACTTTTCAAATCACCCTCGTATTAAGTGGAGTGAAATGGGTAGATGTGAATTACTTGTCTACTCTTTCCAAAAATACTATGACTAGGGGGTATGCAATGAAGTAGTAAATTTAAAAAAATATTGAAAAAATATTTCATCAATGTGTAACTCAGCGAATGTGGTAAAAGCAGTTAGCTTAGCAGGGTTTTTAAAAGGTTTGGACAAGTTCTTAGAAGAAAAGCCAATAAGCCATTATTAAGATGGACTTGGGAAAATCCACAACTTATTGCTTAGATAAGTAGAATAAAATCTGTTTTACTCTTTTGGGATCTTGCCAGGTATTTGGACCTCGATTGACCATTGTTGGAAACAGAAAAATGTTCTTGCAGAAACTTTGGTCTGTCCCAGTATATTCTTATGCTATTATGTATGCAGGAAGAACAAAGTACTGGACTTTTAAGACTTGCATGCATGCAGAGGTCTTTGCATATTAACATTGCATCAGCACCTGGAGTTGCATGTGCATACATCTGTGCATTTGCTGAAATGATATTCTGTGCATAAATGTAGGTATTTTATTTTATTTATTTTCTCATTTCTATTCCTCACTATCCAAAGTTTTAGGCAGATTACAACAGACACACACACGGCATTAAATGAAACAATAGACAATAAATAGTTAGGGACTGAGTCAATAAACGGTGCCTAAATTGTCCAGGGACTAAAAAAATGGTGCTGGTCATGTGCCAATCACACTTAGGCATTGTTTACAGAAACGCAGCTAGCAGTGCCTAGGTAAAAACTTAGGTGCCTGAAATGTAAGCGAGGGTTTTAAAGGCCTACATTTCAGGCGCCTAAGTTTTTGGAGAATCACATTTAGTGGTGCATAGCTCTCGCTCCGCCCACAGAAATGCCCACTTAGACGTTAGGTGCCACTAAGTGCACTATGATACACACCTATCTTTTATAGAATCTGATAGGCACCTGTTGCTGAATTAAATTTTTTTAAACCAATTATTGAGGCTGTTAAGGGTGTTTTGCCAATTAACCCCTAAGAGCAGGGGTGCCCACACTTTTTGGGCTTGCAAGCTACTTTTAAAATGACCAAGTCAAAATGATCTACCAACAATAAAATAAAAAAACAAACAAACCACAAAGCACACTGAAAGGCAGAGAAAATGTTAATTATCATTCATATTCTGGGTTTTTTTTTTCAAAGAGGTCAAAGCAGATGACTTTATGCAATGTCACCTCAGTAACAACCATACCAAAATATACAAATATACCCCCTCCCTTTTCACTAAACCACGATAGCAGTTTTTAGCACAGGGAGCTGCTCTGAATGCCCCGCGCTGCTCTTGACGCTTATAGATTCCCTGCGCTAAAACCCGCTATTGTGGTTTAGTAAAAGGGAGCCATAGTGCAAAATATAGACAACAGATATAAATTCGCAAAACGGACATATTTTGATCACTAAATTGAACATAAAATCATTTTTCCTACCTTTGTTGTCTGGTGATTTCATGAGTCTCTGGTTGCACTTTCTTCTTCTGACTGTGCATCCAATATTTTTTCCCTTCTTTCAGCCTCCTGTATGCTTCCTCACCTCCAGACTTCATTCTCTCCCCCAACTTTTTATTTCTTTCTCCCTGCCCCCTTCTTCCTTTCTGTCTCCCTGCCTCCCTTTCTTTCTTTCTCTCTCTTTCCATGCCCCTTCTTTCTGTCTCCCTGCTCCCCCCTTCTTTCTGTGTCCCTGCCTGTCCCCTTTCTTTCTTTCTCCCTGCCCTCCCCCAACCCACTAAGTTTGCCACCGCCGCAGCAACAATCGGGGAACAGGCCCTCAATCCACCGCCGCCCAAAGCTCTCCCTGCAAAAACGTTGCGCTGACCAGCATTCCACTCCCTGACGTCAATTCTGACGTCGGAGAGAAAGTTCAGGGACAGCCAGGCAGCGATTGGCTGGCCTAGAACTTCCTCTCTGACGTCAGAATTGATGTCGGGGAGAGGAATGCTGGTCGGTCTGATGCTTCTGCAAGGAGAGCTTGGGGCAGCGGTGGGGGATGTCAGGGGGAGGAAGGCTGATTGGCCCGGTAGATCGGGACGGCAACACGAGTCTATCATGGAGCTCGGGATGGGTTCCGCAATTGACTCGCGTTGCCTTCCCGATCTACCGATCGATCACTATCAACGTATTGGGCACTCCTGCCTAAGAGGCTCCTAACTTTAGGTGCTCTTTATAGAATCAGCCCTTTAGTGATAATTAACAAAAACACCTATTCACGACAGTTAGACAGTGGGTATATTCATGAAGACCCAATATGCATGAATGAAAAACATAGATTTGAGTTTTTTCTTGAAAGATCTAAAGCTGGACAATAGAGAGTTGAAGGTGTGGAGGGGCATAATCAAAACAAATGTCTAAGTCCGTTTTAGGCCTAGGGCACTAGTCTCCAGTTGGCAACATCCAAAGTCCATTCTTGAAAAATACGTCCCCCAATTTTTTTTTCAAAAATTGTCTACTTCTACGTGCAGCTGTTCGATCGTCGAGACCGCTGGTACATCTATCTTTATACTACATTCTCATCCAAAAAATTGTCCAAGTCCTAAACGCCTAGAACAAGACCTTTTGGACATGGGAGGGGCCAGCAAAGTGATGAGTTACAGTAATCAAGCTTTGAAATAATTTTTCTCTTTTTGGATGACATTTATTAATAAAGAGTTACAGTAATCAAGCTTTGAAATAATTAATGAATGAATCAATATGTTTAGTGATTTTGGCTCTAAAAATTTGGCAATTGAGCGGATCATACGCAACCTGTAAAAACATGTTCTGACAGTGTTAGTGCTATTCTTCATTTTTCATACCAAACAGTATTCTCCTTCCTTAATATTTAGTATTTAACCAGACAAGTCATTCCTATCTTTATGCAGTGCACTTCACTGACTCTACAAACCCTAGAAATTCAATTCAGTCTGGACTTGGCCCAGCATTGAATGTGTGGGCATAGATTCAATGGTGGTGAGCAAAATGAAGTGCGCCGTCGGCTGAAGATCAACCCCTGTGTGGACTACTGAAATGTAACTTCTATTGCATAAAAGGGCATCTTTGCAGCATGTACGGGGGTCATCTACTCCGAGGCAAGTTTTGTATCTGTATTTGCAAGTAGTTGAATTCCATTAGTGGTATTAAACAGGCTGTGATACTCTGTAGGAGGACAATGCCAGCACCACACTATTTTTTTACTCTCAGGTCATTAATCAGCCTCTATTAAAGTCTACAGCGAGGGGAATAAGTAAGCAAGATCAGGCAGAAAATGCTCAGAAAATATAAAAATTCAAAGACAATAAAGATTAAATATTTCAAATATCAAGGATGATTAAAGGAAGTGCAAAAGGAGGGGGGAATTTCATTGCATAGGGTTCTATCAAAGGGAAGATCAAAAGGCATTAATATGGCAAAAAAAACCCACAAAAAAACCCCCCAACAACTCTAAAAGCCTACTTTTTTGAAGCAGCTTTCAACTCTTAACTCCCACTTACCATCAGTTACCTATACCCATTGTATCATTCCTTCTGCTAGAAATTCCCCCAACAAAGAGATGTCCTCTGTCTGTCCAAATTAGATTGTAAGCACAGTGGTTAAAGCTACAGCCGCAGCACCCTGAGGTTGTGGGTTCAAACCCATGCTGATCCTTGTGATCCTAGGCAAGTCACTTAGGGCTAGATTCCCTAAGCAAACCAATCGTGTACCGATCGGTTTGCGACCCGATTTTACGCCGGCCCGATTCACTTACCTTTCTGCCGACCATCTTCCGATCCATGCATGCAAATGAGGGGAATGGCATGCAAAGTAGGCAGGGACACGATTCACTAACCAAAACCGACTGGGCTGGCCGATCACAAATGACTGCTGAGGATCAGTCGCTCAAGCCCTTTCCGACTGCCCTGTCTTCTGTCGCCCTGCTCTCTGCTATAAGCCCCGATCTCCTGCCTGCCCCGAATGAATCTCCTGCTCTCTCTTGCCTGCCCCGAATCTCCTGCTCACGCCGAATCTCCTGCTCTCTCCTGCCACCCCAACTCGCCCTGAATCTTCCTGCCTGCCGCCACAACTCGCTCTGAATCTTCCTGCTTGCCGCCCCAATTTGCCCCAAATTTCTCCTGCTCTTCCCACAGTGCAAGTCCATGGTTTCAACCCGTGGGTTTAAAGCAGGTTAAAACCACAGGCTCGCAAAAAAGTTTTAAAACTAGTAAAAAAAAAAAAAAAGTAAAAAAAGGACACTGCTCTTAAGAATGCGCAGACCATCTACAGACCATCTACAGATGGTCTGCACATGCGTTGGGATCGCTAGAGAACGATCCCGACAGTTGGATAGGGGTGTGAATCCAATCACCCTCATTTGCATGAGGGTGATTTTTGAATCAGCCCCCGGACACAGATTGGATCGGATCCCTCATGAATCAGATCCGATCCGTGCCCTTTGAGAATCTAGCCCTTAATCCCCACCCCCCCCCCCCATTGCCCCAGGTACATTAGACAGATTGTGAGCCCACTGGGACAGACAGGGAAAAATGTTTGAGTACCTGAATAAATTCATGGAAACCGTTCTGAGCTTCCCTGGAAGAATGGTATAGAAAACTGAATAAATTTTAAATTCTAAGGAGGGACCATCTATTGAATGTTACATTTACAGGACTGTGTATAGAAATGATAAATAGTAGTTGTATAGCACATACACCAGTTAATGAATATTTAATTCTGTGATATAGTAAGGACAACATTGGAGTTAATTGCTGGAAATCATCGGAGATGCAATCTCAACATAGTTCAGTTGCTCCATTAAAGTCATCCAATACTTATTACTCAGGGAATTAAGATTCAGTTATTAAGGGGTGTAGTTATTAGTGTGGGCTACCATTGACCCAGGTTATTAGTAACCAGGTCTCATCACATAAAATGGGACCTCCTAATATTCAATATAATAACTAACTCTAGAGAGAAGTCTCAAACACTCAATGTATTGCGTTTCCTAATGGTCAATGTTTTTGAACCAAAATGAATGTTGCTCTGCTCGTTGCAGACTGATTTGCTGATTATGATTATGTGTTATTTGATGTATGCTGGAATCAATTGATGACATTTTTCTAGACTAAATATATATCCCAAACCTTGTAATAAATAACTTGCTAACATAACTATAATAACAGTATGAAGAGAAATAAAAATAACTTTTAGAGAACAGTGATTTTTCTGTCTGGTTTCTTGACAGATGTTCAGTGTTTGAAGTGGTGAAGAGATGGGGATTTCCCTTGCTCTAGTGAAGATCATTACCACTTCATGCAAGCAGCCTAAATGTTCCTGGTATGAGTCAAGATTCTCTATCTCTGAACATTTTATCCAACATTAGGGAATATTATTCAGTGAAGTTCAGGCAAATTCAACCTGTGTTTGGTGTAGAGAAATGTGAAGACCCAAATACATGCATCAATTTGTGTATATACTTTATCTACTATCTATCTACAATAGCTATCTATCTACATATAGGTTTAGATATAGATGAAACTGAAGCGATGATTCTATAAAAGGCACCTAAATCAGATGGCCAAATGTCAGTCACACTTAGGCAAAAACACAAACTTGGAAGTGGCACTAATTAATGTAGCAAAAGAAATTTAAAACACAATTAAATGCAGGTATGTACTTGAGTGCTCAGAGAGTTGGTTGTCAGACTGCGAGACGAACCCGCATGGTGGAGCGTCTGAAGTGGTGATCTCTAATCATAGCAGATAAATACGTGGCGTGTATATTTTTATATATTTTTTTTAACCATGCAAATCAAAAAAGTAAAATAAACTTATCTGAGAGGTAAGCTGTAAGGGGTTCAGAAACACATTTTAGGTTCTGACGTGTTTCGCCAAGGCTGTATCAAAGAACCCATACTGCAGCGCTCAGATGTGATTCTGCCACACACAGCCACTTATCTCTTCATATCTAGGCGCCATTTACAGAACCGCAGTTAGCGGTGCCTATGTAAAAACTTAGCTTAGATGCCTAAAATGTAGACCAGGGTTTTAAAGGCCTATATTTCAGGTGTCTAGGTTTTTGGAGAATCACGTTTAGCGGCACCTATGACATGCTCCGCCCACAGAATTGCTTGCTTAGGCTTTAGGCACTACTAAGAGACATGCCTATCTTTTATAGAATCAGATATGTTCCTATTGCCCAATTAATTATATTTTTTTACTAATTTTTGAGGCTATTAAGGGTATTTTTCCAATTAACCTCCCTTTTACACAACCATGCTAGCGGCTGCCGCATGGCAAAAGCCCCAAAGCCCTTTAAATCCCTATGGGCTTTGGGGCAGTTACTGGAGTGGCAGCCGCTACATGGCTGTATAAAAGGGGGGGGAGAGGGTGGGTAAGTTAAGCAACCTTTATAGCCGGGGTCTTCAAAGTCCCTCTTTGAGGGCCGCAATCCAGTCGGGTTTTCAGGATTTCCCCAATGAATATGCATGAGATCTATGTGCATGCACTGCTTTCAATGCATATTCATTAGGGAAATCCAGAAAACCCGACTGGATTGCGGCCCTCAAAAAGGGACTTTGAAGACCCTTCTTGACAGAATCAGCCCCTAACTCAGACATGGGCAACTCCGGTCTTTGAGAGCCAGAAGCCAATTGGGTTTTCAGGATTTCCCCAATGAATATGCATTGAAAGCAGTGCATGCAAATAGATCTCATGCATATTCATTGAGGAAATCCTGAAAACTCATTTGGATTTCCACCCTCGAGGACCGGAATTGCCCATGTCTGCCCTAAGTGATTAAAGAACCTATTTCTTGCCAGTAGTGCAGGTGAATTTAAATATAGCATTAAAATAATAAAATGTCACTTTATTTATTAACTCCCCCTTCCCTATACCTCACCAAAGGAAGTTAAGCGACTCATCTTTCGCACTCTTGTTGACTTTTTTTTATCATTCTGCCTAAAAGCTACAGTTGAAAATGCATTAAGGTAGGTGATGGTCTGATCAAGACTGAACTGTATATTTTCTTTATGAATAAAAAAAGTTATAGAAATATTCAGAATTAAAAATATGAAGCCAACATGTCTTGACTGCATGCATATTTATACCCCTTGACTCAATACTTGGCAGAAGCCTCATTTGCAGCATTAGCACCTATGAGTCATTTAGGATAAGAGTCTACTAACTTTGCACAGCAGGAGGGATCAGCTTTTCCACTCCTCTTGGCAGACTGATTCAAGCTGGATCAGAATTGTCTGTGGACTCCATAGATTTTCTATTGGTTTAAGGTTGTAGTTTGATGTGGCCACTTAAAAGTATATAAATGTGGAATGGCAGCAGTGGAGAAAAGGAATAGGATTTACATGTGAGTACACAATGGTATCCAGCATATATTTGAGATTTATGGTCCTCATCTTTATCCACCCCCTCGCCCCTTTTACAAAACCACAATAGCGGTTTTTAGCACAGGCTGGCATGCTGAATGTTCTGCACTGCTCCTGAAGTGCAAAGGGAACAGCACAGAGCATTCTGCGTGCCAGCCTGTGCGAAAAAATGCTATCATGATTTTGTAAATGGGGGAGGGGGTTGCTTTTCTGGATTATCTGTATCTTTTATTGTGTTGTATAACTCAATAAAATATTTGAGCTTGACAAAGGAGGTGAAGCCATTTGAAATCAAGATTTTCTGCCTCTTTTACAAAGCCGCACTAGCAGCTTCCCCGCGGCAACAGCCCCGAACCCTTTAAATCTCTATGGGCTTCGGGGCCGTTAGAGCAGGGCAGTTGCTAGCGCAGCTTTGTAAAAGAGGCCCTTTGGGGTTTTTTTCTATTCGTAATTTCTTTTTAAATACTTCTATATATTGAAGGTGTAGAAGGTGAAACATAGAAACATAGAAGGTGACAGCAGAAAAAGGCCACGGCCCAATAAGTCTGCCCACTCTAATGACATACCCCCTAAATTCTTCCCTGAAGTGATCCCAAATGCTTATCCCATTTTCTCTTGAAGTCCAGCGTGCTGCTGGCCTGGATTACCTGCAGTGGAAGATTATTCCAATGATCAACCACCCTCTCGGTGTAGAGTATATTTTGTGCAAAATATGAAACGTATACAAGGGTGTATTAAAGAGATGAAGCTAAAAACTCAATGGGACAATTCTATAACTTAGCACAAAACTTATGTGCCACCACGTGCATTAGAAGTGCCAAAATTGGCAGTCACCAGCAGCATTCTATAAGGTCGCTGTAGTGTATAACTACAAGGGTTGTATATACAGGCAGAGCATGGGAAGACGTGTGTAATTTATTGCATGACACATTTAAGCACACCCTTTTCCACCTGCCATAGAGCCAGCATAAATTTTAGTGCCCTAATTCAGGCTTATGCTTTCTATAATGGCATCTTGGGGGAAGATGACATGAAAGAATTGGCACTCTTTGCAAGGTATTGGCATGCCTCATAGTAAATGACAGCAGATAAAGACCTGAATGGTCTATCCTGTCTGCCCAATATTTACATGCATTATAAATTCATAATTACATTAACTTGTCTTTATTCTTAGTTACTCCTGGGCCATTAACCACAAAGTCTGCTCAGTACTGTCCTTAGATTCCAGCTACAGGAGTTCCTGTTGAAGCCCTCCCCAACCTATTCAAAACCAAGTTGCCTTATATGGGACATGGGCCATGCAAGTCTGTCCAGTACTGACCTTAGTTCATCAATTTATACCATTTGTTTTCTAAATATGAATAGATAGATTATACCACCAAGTCAGCTACTGATCTTGGGCAACACACACAGTGAGGAGGTTGTAGGCTTTTCTAAATATAGATCCTCTGTATTCATTCCATGCTTTTCTGAATTCTATCAATGTTTTCCTCTCCACCACCGCTCTAGAGAGGGCATTCCAGACATCTACCACCCTCTTCATGAAAAATAATTTCTTAACATTACTCCTGTCTACCATCCTGCAACCTCAATTTAGTTTTAACATTTTCCCTTTTCTATATTAATGCCGTTCAAGTATTTAAATATCTGTATCATATCTCCCCTGTCCCTCCTTTCCTCCAGAGTATACATATTTAGGTCTTCCAGTATCTTCTCGTATATCTGTTGGAACAAACCCCCTACCATTTCCGTTGCCTTCCTCTGGACTACTTCAAATCTTCTTATATCCTTCACCAGATAGGGCCTCCAAAACTTAACTCAATACTCCATGTGTGTCCTTAACAACCTGTTCAGGGGAATCAACACCTCCTTTCTTCTGCTGGTTACACCTTTCTCTGTACTGCTCAGCACCCTTCTGGATACAACCACCGCCTTGTCACACTGTTTCATCACCTTCAGGACCTCAGACAACCCAAGGTCCTTCTCTCCTTCCATGTACAACAGCCTCTCACTTCTCAGAACATATGGCTCCCTCAAATTCTTATGGTAATTGTTACTGCAGTAATTACCGTGGTAATGGGAGGACCTAGACCAACTTGCCTAGTATTACAGCGGTAGCGGTAGACAGTTCCATGGTAATGCGGAAACTGCGGTTATTTATTTATTCAATTTTTTATACCGTTCTCCCAGGGAAGACTCTGCTGCTGCTCTGAATATTTTCAAGATGACTGCTGAGACCTCTTGCAGCAGCCTCACAAGACTTCACAAGTCTCGTGAGGCTACCATACATAGTCTCGGCAGCCATCCTGAAAATATTCAGAGTGGTGGTGGTGGCTATAGCGACTGAAGGGGTAGGAAAGAGTATACCCTTTTGGCAAACAGTATTCACTATTTACAAAAGGGCTCTTTTACAAAGCTGTGGCAAAAACTGGCCTTAGCGCACTCTTACATGGGTCTTTCTCATGCACTAAAGCCATATATTGTTGCAGCAGGAAAATGGTCAACTTTATTTCTAGCATTACTGGTCACGCACTACTGTTGCCATTAGTGTGTGACCATTAGCTTGTGGGCCATTACTGCCATCTATTTTGTAGGTGGTATTGGCTCATTTGCTAATCAATTAAGGGCCAATATTCAGACGATGCGTGACAGCTGGCTGTCTCCTGAGGTCTGCAGCGATACTGGAAATTTAATGCTGGTGCGGTATCTAATTTATTTTTGGCTGGACGAGATGTAGCAGACTAAGCTAATATTCAGCGGCTGACCAGCTAAATCCCAGAGGCCAAAGATGGGCCTGTTTTTTAGGCAGGTGTGATTGTCCGCTGAACTTAGCCAGTGAGCTGCTGAATACTGGCGGTGACTGGTTGTGTTGCTCGACAAAGACGGTCATCAGGTTATCCACTGAATTCAGCAGGAGATATCCAGCGATCTCCTGTTGAATATCGTCGGAAAGCCGGTTAAATAGCGCTGAATATTGGGCCCTTAGTTCATGACAGTGCAGTTGTGCTAACTGATTATCTAGACACACCCACTCTCCACCTCCTAGACACACCCCCTCAGCCAACAAATACAATTTGTATTTTAGTGCATGGGTAATGTGCACATCTGAATTTTACCACAGGAAAGCCCTGAGGCACCCCTCTGTAAATTAAGCATGTGTTAATGCTAAATGGAGCTTGGTAAAATGGCCCCCAAAGAGTGTTCACTATTCTTGGAAGCCCCCCAAATGTTTATTTTTTGTGCTCGTTATTGTTTGTTGATGACATGCGATATATCACTGAAATTTCCTATGTCATTGGAAACAACAGAAGAACGAAAGGGGGGGAAAAGAGCAGTCCATCTGTATTGAGAGACAGCACTATGTCTTTGACAACACTGCTTCTTTTATCTGGAAAACTACCAAGGACCTGCCAGAGAAACCAGCTGCAGAAATACGAAGATGACGGACTTATGATCTACCTTCTCATTGATGAACTTCGTCACTGCGTTGAACTTTTTATACAACCAGCCAAAGTGTTAAAAACGTCCTGACATCAAGGCACTATGCTGTCAAATAATCTTTTGACTCAACAGTTTGTTTTGAAAAAGTTCCAGCACTTTGGCATACTAAAACTAAGAAAATAAGTGCATTTTGTACTCTGAATTATAATAGTATTTTAATAAATAATTATAAACTAATGAATTGCTCAATTGGACACAAGTGACCTGTTAGAAAATGGATAGTATGACTATTACCTAACCATGCAGATGTTAAAGACTGATAACAGATGGTCGAGGTCTACTGCTGGACAAACTACTGGGATAGAGTTCTACATTATTTTTGCTTTAACACACTTCAAAAAAAAAAAGACTTCCACTATAGGTCATTCCCTGGCAAAGCAGCTTAGTAGTCAGATGTCAGGAAAAACAAGAAAATTTCTTCACACTGAAAGATAAACCACAATTTTGAATTTTTCCATATGACATTCATCACAACAACATGTCTACCCAGCTTCTTTCAGTCTCCCCCCTGACCTAGCAAAGCAGAAGGAAGTTTATACATTGCCAAACATCTTGCCAAGCCAGTGTCTAACATCTTTCCATGTATGATATTAACGTGAAAAAGAGTCATTAGAGTTTAATTTTTAGTTTTTGGATAGAAGTATGATTTGGAAATATAGTAGTTTAAAATCACGAAGAGATTGCAGATATGGTGGGGCGTAATCAAAACATAAGTCTAAGTTTGATTTGGGCGTATGGCTCTAGATGCCCAAAGTTGGCAGTGGGAAAATTCTCATTTTCAAAAAATACATCTAGAATATATATATATATTTTTGAAAATCGTCTATCTGGACATCCAGGCTATTGTTCGTCCAGACCACCAGGATGTCTATCTTTATACCACATTTTTGACCAAAATTTCATCCAAGTCCCAAACACTCAGAACAAGACCATTTGGACATGGGAGGGGTCATTTTTGTATGGACTAGCCACCCAGAGCAATGGGGCACCTTAGAGGGCCCTGCTGTAAATTTCACAAAAAAGGGTGCTAGATAAACCGCACCAGAACTCCCTTATGGTTATGGTGAGCCCCCAAAACCCACTATTCCCACCTGTCTACAACCCCAGTAGCTGTTATGGCTTCAGGTGGCACCTATATGGCAGTAGAGTAGGGTTTGGTGGGCATACATGTTTTACCATAAATGTGGTGGTTAGAGTGGCTTATGGGCCTGGGTCCTCCTCTTTTTAGTTCACTAGCCCACCTATTTAAAACACCGATTTTTCAGCCAGATCCAAGATGGCTGCAAGTGTCAGGAAGCGTCTCTCGAGCGTTCGGTAGAATTAATTTTTACCTTATTATATCTTCTCAGCTTTGCCTGAGTGTTTCCTCATGCCTAAGAGGAGAAGGAGAAGTGCCACTGGAGCCTCACGGCGCTCTGAAAATCCCTCTGCTATCACTATCGAGCAGCTCTTGAATCGCCTTCAGAGGGAGCTGATAACTTCAGGGAATCGCCCGCTGGATTCAGCGGCAGAGTGACGCTGCAAGAATCCCTGGGTTAGAGGTCACGCTGAGCCCTGAAGCAAGAGACACTCCCCCCAACCGCAGCATACCAGCTCACCGCAGGAACCAGGCGCGTCCAATGAGACAGTGCCTATAACCTGGGAGGCTTGTTCATCTGGAAGCTTTGTGACGGACACACCGAAAGACTTTTTGAGTCTGGAGAGTGATACTGCGGCTGGAACATTGAGGAAGAGGGAGGCATAACAAGACCAATAAACTACAAATTTGGGAGGTGAGATTTCTTCTTTCATGGTCGAAAAACCCACTGAAATTACAAAGGAGTCTCTCTGGGACTTAGTTGTTAAATTGGGAAACTCCTTGAATCCACAAATTAAAGCGCTGGAAAAGAAAATTGATAAACAGGAACAAGAACCGAATGCATTACAATTGGAAATGGCCTCGGTTAAAACTAAGTAAAAAAAATGAAGTTGAAATAACAGGGATCAAACAAGTGAAAGAAGTTGTGATTAAAGATGATTGAAAATGGCCACCGTGCCAATAATTTGCGGTTCTTAAATTTCCCTAGGGATCCCTCTATGTCCCCCAGGGAAATGCTAAAGAAATATTTCCTGGAAATTTTTTCAGTTTCAGAAGAACTAATTCCACCATTCATGCAAGTATTCTATGTGCCTGCTAGAAAATTGGACCAGCAATTGACTAATGAGGGACAATAGGAACCACAACTAGATATTACTACTCTATTGGAAACTTCAATAAGAGAAGTGGTTACACCAGCAACATTGTTGGTGACTGTTGCACTGGCACCAGATAAAAACTGGATAATGGTCATTTTCCGGCTGTGGGAAAAGTGACCTTAGCTCACAGGAATGACTCAAATAAGGGCATGCTATGGCCACTTTTTGCTGCTGCTTTGTAAACGGGCCCCATAATAACTAATCCCCTCCCCTTTACAAATCTCTAACAGTTTTTAGCGCTGGCCGCAGTGGTAATATCTCCAATGCTCATAGAATTCCTTTGAGCATCGGAACTGTTGCTGCCGCAGCCGGCGCTAAAAACCGGTTTTGTAAAAGGGAGGAGGGGGGAGTACATATAGCACAAAACAAAATTCAACCCCATTTCCCAGTCAGATATCATGGGAGACATTGGGGTGCTTTCCTCAGTTCTGGATCTCAAAACATGAACTGGGAATTAAACCAGTAAAGCCCACTCAGTTGTATCACTCTAGGTTTCAAGAAACTGTTTGGCCTTCATCACATCAAGGAGGAGTGGCAAATTGGAAGCCTGAATCTCTGGCTGCATTTTCCAGAAATTGTATCTCTTGACATTTTTCTTCTGTTTCCTTCAGGTAATATCCCTCATACCAAACATATGGAAACAGTGAAGGTCCAACTACAGCAGGCCAAAACTTCAGCTCCTATCCAACAGATAAAAGACCAGTATGCCACAAGACCCCTGCCTTTAGTCCTGGCAAAAGAGTGCATGACTTATTAGGGCTAGGTACATCTTAATTGATCCTGAAGCCTAATCCACCACTATGTCCTGCAGATGCTAGGGTTCTGGCAGGTAGTTCCTTGAAGGTGGAAGGCACTGAAGTGGATCACCAAGCCTGCGGTATCAGACCCGGTGGTTCATCTACAATGTGATCCAAGGGACCGGCTTAGAGATAACATCCCCACAGTGGCTACACTAGATACTATCTGGAAAATGATTCAGAATCTTAACACTATGGTGACAATAAGGAAAACTCTCTGCTAGTAAGCAAAGTGGATATGCTATCACAATCTTTGGAATATGCAAAGAGAAAAGGAAATCACCTGTGGAAGTGGAACGATAGTTAGTTGAAGGAAAAGTGTGGTTATTGCTTTTAGGTTAATGCTTTTTATTTTCTTCCTATATTATTTCTTTTCGATCTCTGCGTTTATTGAATAATCTTCCTAATTGTTGAGTTCTAAGAGAGGTTATTCTTAATTAGTACTGATTACCTAAATGTTTTCCTTTTCTCTGATTTAATAGAAGTAGTATACACTTTTACATTATTTTGTATAAAAATGAAATAATGAAAAAAAGACCATCATTCTGAGGACTATTGGGGCATTGCCTCAGTCTTGAATATAAAAAAGGGTTTGTGATACTATCCCCATTGATTTGTTATGCCTACGAATTAATTGATATTATCATATTAGGAGACATTGGGGTGCTTGTCTTAGTCCTGGAGCTCAAAAAAGGGAGCTTGAAATTTAACCAGAAAACTCTACTCAGTTATACCACTCTAGGTCTCAAGAAATGGTGTGGCCGTCATTGCATCAGGAAAAATTCTTTTTTTTTTTTAGTTCAAAATATTTTTATTGATTTTATAGGTATAAAATAAACAACAATAGGCTTCCGAGAAAGCCCAACAAGAAAAATAAGTGACAGCTCCTTTCAAGTACATCACCACAAAAGATAATATATCGGTAACAAACATATAAGCATCAAATAATACAATACAGTCTTCTAGCCACAATAAATAGCAAGACAGAGAAGTTGATAGGGCAATGGATGTGCATAGGAAACCATAATTTAAGCAAATATAGAAAACATATAGCTACAAAAGCTATGTAAAACCAATTATCATAAATGTTGAAGGGGTCACTAATGAGTCCTGAGAATGCAGTAGATAATAAACACCAATTAGAAATGCAAGTGAGTAAATCAATTAGATGAATGATATTATGCTGGTAAAGGTCTAATAGATATTAGTTCAAAGGTCTTGAGTGCAGTACTCCAATAGTATCAACCATGTTTTATTATAAGTGGATAGTGATTTAGAGCGTTCTGCCAAATGTCGTTCATATTTAACATGAAGACAAACCGAATTCCACCAATGAGTGAAGCTGAGATTAGAAAAGTCTTTCCAATTTTGCAAAATTAATTGAATAGCTAGAAATAACAAAAGGGTCAAAAGGCGGTCATGATACAAAGATAAAGGTGAGGATAGTGCTGAGGATCCCAGAATTAACACATCTAATGTAAAGGGGTCATTAATAAGAAAAATTTTGGTAATCATATTCCAAACAGAGGACCATAAAATCTGTAAATGGGGACAATCGCATATCATATGTCGTAGAGAGCCTTCTGAGGATTTACAAGTCCAACAGGAGCTATCTGAGGACCTCTTAATTTTGGCTGTTTTGGAAGGAGTCCAGAAGGCTCGATGGTATAGAAAAATTGCGGATTGTCTATGGGAGGCAGAGTGGAGCGATTTAAAAATTCTGGTCCACAGTTCCTTCCAAATATGATCAGTTAATGGAGACTGCAACACCATATCCCATTTAGTCAGGGAAGCTGGGATTGCAGAGAAACATTTAGAATGCATAAATTTGTACCAATTAGATGATTGGCCTTTGGAGGCAGTGAAGGAAAGAGCCAGAGAGTGTAATTCTGAGGTGGTATGAAGAGATGCTGGGGAAGGGTACCTCGCAGTAAGACAATGGTGGAGTTGAATCCATTTGAAATATTGAGAAGGAGGAATATTAAATTTGGCCATGATATCTGAAGAGGTGATCCATTTGTCATTATGCAATAGATGGGAAATATGCCAAATTCCATGCTGATGCCAAGTTTTCCATATGATCACCGCATTGTCTATCTTAAGTTTGGGGTTATGCCAGATTGGTGCAAATACTGAGTCTATCAATTTCTTGTTTGAGAGGGAGTCAATATGGTTGAGCGCCTGCCACGTACTCAACAATATTGGGTTTTGTTTTGCCAGCTGGGGAAGAGGGATAGCAGGAGCATGATGCAAAATATAAGAATCAATGATAGCAAACTCCAAAGGTAACCAAGTAGGAGCCATACGCATAGACTCCAAATTCAGCCATAAGGAGCCCTGAGACATCAAAAATGCATAGTGATATTCGCGAAAGCTGGGAAAATTGACCCCACCCTGCTCCTTAGAACATTTCAATTTACGGAGTGCAATCTGAGGCTGCTTGCCTTGCCATAAAAAGGAAGAGAGTAATTGTTCAATGCGAGAATAGACCGAATGGGGAAAAAGAAAGGGGAGCATACTAAGAATGTAATTGATTTTAGGAGTGATCATCATGCGTATTGTAGATAGTCAGGAAAAATTCTAATATTTATCCCAGAAGCTGAGTCTCACGATTTCAAACAGATAACCATGAGACTCAATCCTGATATGGTTCTAAAATAAAATTAATTCCAAGTTTATTAAAAGCTGTTTCTACTCAGACAAGTGTCACTGAGTTTCAGCCCCTTACATTTTAGTTCATTATGGTTTTATTTCTCCAAAGTCAAATCATGTTTAAGAACATAAGAATAGCCTTACTGGATCAGACCAAAGGTCCATCAAGCCCAGTAGCCCGTTCTCACGGTGGCCAATCCAGGTCATTAGTACCTGGCCAAAACCCAAAGAGTAGTAACATTCTATGCTACCGATTCAGGCCAAGCAATGGCTTCCCCCATGTCTTTCTCAATAACAGACTATGGACTTTGCCTCCAGGAAATTATCCAAACCTTAAAACCAACTACTTTATCTGCTCTTACCACAACCTCTGGCAATGCATTCCAGAGCTTAACTATTCTCTGAGTGAAACAATATTTCCTCCTATCGGTTTTAAAAGTATTTCCTTGTAACATCATTGCGTGTACCCTAGTCTTTGTAATTTTTGATGGAATGAAAAATCCATCCACTTGTACCCATTCTATTCTACTCAGGATTTTGTAGACTTCAATCATATCTCCCCTCAGCTGTCTCTTTTCCAAGCTGAAGGCCCTGATTTTGTATAGTATGGCTAAATTTAAGCATAGCTTGGATGTCCTCGTAAGCGCGATTCCCCAAAAATTAGATGTCCTTTAAAGAATCGTGCTCAGCGTTCGATAGATGTCCTTTAGAGAATCGTTTTTAGGCGGGAGTTAGATGTCTAAACAATGTCCTTAATGTTATAATGTTTTATTATTATGACAATTTTATGCTGTTTTTCCATTATAATTGTGAAATGCTGTGAAATAGGAATATGTGCTGGGGGAGCTGGTTGGGATTCAAACACATGACCTTTGGAAGATAGGAACAGGGTTTTTACCCATTGAGCCACAGCAGCTTCTATTCAAGTTCAAGTTTCAAGTTTATTAGGATTTGATATACCGCTTATCAAGGTTATCTAAGCGGTTTTTACAATCAGGTACTCAAGCATTTTCCCTATCTGTCCCGGTGGGCTCACAATCTATCTAACGTACCTGGGGCTATAGAGGACTGAGTGACTTGCCCAGAGTCACAAGGAGCAGCGCGGGGTTTGAACCCACAACCCCAGGGTGCTGAGGCTGTAGATCCAACCACTGCTGAGGAGGTCTGTATTTCTTTTTTCTGTTTTTAACCTTTTGCAAATGAAGTTATCTATGCAATATATATATATATTTCATGTGCTTTGCTTGCTTAATGCAGCCGTTTCAAGAATTAGCTCATTGCAGCACTCTTTACTTAGAAAAAAGGGTAGCTTTTTAGCAAGAAATATAAAGCTATCTTTTTCAGTTAATGGATCTTTTTCTATAATTAGCAAATAACATTGCTGTTTGCCCACAAAAATAGGTTTTGCATGCAATATATCTGTGTTTATGTGGTGCATTATTAAATATATTTTGAGCTTTAATAAAGCAAAAATAAAAACCCTATTGACCTATTTAGTGAAACGCTTTGGAGATGTCCAAATCCCGCCTATGTCCCATCTACCTAACTCACGTCTATCTGCCGTCCAAGTCCCGTTCAAAAGTAGACCTGCTTTTCATCCGCCTATAATGTAGGCGCTAGGTGGATGCCCATGGGTGCTCAGCAACATGTAAATCAGTCAGCAGATGTCCACATGAAAGCCTCTTCTATGCCGCCGCCCATACCATGCCCACACCTAGTTCCTTAGGCGCAGCTCTTTCTGATGTGTGTCCACAAAAATGTGGACGTGTCTCAGAACTGACATCCACATCCTTTGGACGTCCAAGTGCCAATTATCGCTCATTAAGACCCTTAATTTTCGGCGGGACTTAGGCGTTCTTAGGTGTCCTTTACGGAATCAGGGTCAAAGAGTCCTAACCTCTTTAGTCTTTCCTCATACGAGAGGAGTTCCATCCCCTTTATCATCTTGGTCACTCTTCTTTGAACCTTTTCTAGTGCTATTATATCTTTCTTGAGATAAGGAGACCAGAACTGAATGCAATACTCCAGGTGAGGATGCACCATGGATCGATTCAGAGGCATTATAACATTCTTAGTTTTGTTACAACCATCCCTTTTTAAAAATAATTCCTAGCATCATATTTGCTTTGATTATTATTATATTCGCATATAGCCACCTTTATGATTTAGATTTACTGATGTATTGCTTTGCTCCAAGGTAGGGCCTGAACACCAGAAGCACATTTGCTCGCTTCTATATAAAAGTTTAGTTATACAGGTGCTGCATGAATGTGTGCTTGTGTGGATCTCATCTGAATACAAAATCATTCTTATTTGCCATTCTTTTCTTACATACAATTGAGGCCTGTAAAACAGTTCACATAGGCATGCCTCTGCAAATGTGGTAATTTATCATCAGTATCTCCTGTGACAAGGCTAAGCATTGTGCTTGAGCTCTATGGTGACCTCTCTTCCTCACTGGCTTTAGATTTTGCTCAAGGCTTTCTGCACTGGCTTGAGCTCATGGACTAAACAATAGATCCTTTCAAGTACAGTAGCTTTATACCCCAAAAGGTAAGCTCTTTCCAAAATGGACACCTCAGCAGGTCTAGAAGCTTTTCTTGCTATCCATCTCTTCACTGTACTCACTCACTTTTGGGACAGCAATCAATAATTTAACAGATGTGAGATGAAGTACTCATTTCCTGAAGCAATGAATTAGAAGCTTTCTTTCCATGTCAGAGAAAATGCCCGCTGAAATCATTACGGATTAAGAGCAAGTCCAAATAATATCTTGTTTTCAAAAGGACTCAGCAATTGAAAGATAATGTTACACCATGGTAGAAAAGATCTGCATGCAGTCATTCAGGTCAAAACTAAAACAACTGTATTATGTTTTTACGAGTAGGCCAAAAAATTGTATAATGGTTGCCTCATCTACCAGCTTGAACCATAAAAACAGATCTTTTCAAAACTGAATTTACTTTTGTTTTTATTCACTCTTGGAAAGAAACTGACATTACTATCAATGACAGAGATGCATCTTATTTCCTTAATATTTACAAGTTTAGGAAGGTCCCACAAGAACTAACGCAGGCATTGAGGAAGCAGATCGGTGGCGGCTGGACGCTGAAAAGATCGCTCCTGCCCTGCACTGCGGCCGCGACATCGCAGGAGACCAGCGACAGAGCTGCATTATTTTAAAAGGTACGGGGGGTGTCTACTAATAGGACGGCTTATCTATGATGCCGTTAGATAGGCCGCCCCATATAAGGAAGCCGCACCCACTGTTTGGATTGCAAAACCCATATATAGGCCGCAGCTTATACATGGGGAAATACGTTATTCTTTAAGGAAAGCACACATTATATAGGGCCAGATTCAGTAAATGGCACCCAAAGTTCAGCGTGTTAAGATTCACACTAAGTACCAGTTCTGTAAAGGTCACTTAGCGCTAAGCGACCTTTATAGTGCTTAGTGCAGATTTCCACGCCCAACTTTGAGCGCAAGGACTTAGGCCTACTGTAAATACTCCCTTGGCCCTGCCCCCTTTTCAGCTGCACGCTATGAAATTTAGGGGTGCATGTTGTAGAATGCAGATGCATATGCAACTCCATATTATTGCCAAATTACTTCGATGAACATCAATAACTGATTGTCAGCATTTAATTGACTAATTCATTTTTGCATCTATGTGGGATTTGTGTGACTAGATAGAATCAAGGAGAATTTGTGTATAGTGTATGCCCTTATCGACAAATCTACCAAAACAATAGACTCACTCCTTATTATTAACCAATCAAATAATCACTCAGTGCAAAATTCTTTTCCAGTGGGAATTCTGATTCCACTTGCTCAAAACGAGTCCGTGGTCATGGGATTCTTCATTATTCCCCAACTGATAGAATTATTTTTGTGTTTTTATATTTTTATATATCATTTTTTAACTTATTTATAACTTATTAAATAGATTTAAAAGTGTATCACTTATCTTAAATCCTTATCGGTTCCCCTTCCCGACGCGTTTCAAATTCCTTTTTCAAGGTCGGGATAGCCAGCGGCAGAAAACTGGAGTAGGATTACCCTTATCTTCTGTTCCCCCGACCTTGAAAAAGGAATTCGAAACGCGTCGGGAAGGGGAACCGATAAGGATTTAAGATAAGTGATACACTTTTAAATCTATTTAATAAGTTATAAATAAGTTAAAAAATGATATATAAAAATATAAAAACACAAAAATAATTCTATCAGTTGGGGAATAATGAAGAATCCCATGACCACGGACTCGTTTTGAGCAAGTGGAATCAGAATTCCCACTAGAAAAGAATTTTGCACTGAGTGATTGTTTGACTTATCGACAAATGACATTCATTTTAATTGACAGCTTATTCTTATCATAAACAAAAATTATTCTTATTCTTATAAGTTGGAGCTATTTCTCCCAGTTTTAAAGAAAGAATAGTGTACGTATCATCCTTGTCGCGTTTTATAATCTGTAGATAAGCTCAGTCTTGAGGTTCCATCTATTAAACAGATAAAGTTGGTCGGCATGCAGCGTACTTTATTAGCTGTGCAAGGTGTAATGTTGTGGAATGCATTGGATATAAAAAATACTACCAGTTTACTTCAGTTCAGGAAATTGGTTAAAACATTTCTTTTCCAGAAATGTTTTGGTAAATGATTGATTAGGAATTATTTAAGCGAGTCTTTTTTATTACGTTGTGTATGTTTGCTTTGGTAAATGACTGAGTTATGAAGAATATTATTGGTTGTTACAGTTTATGAAATGATTAGTTTTTGTGTCTTTTCATGGTTTGTGCCATTGATTTAATTGTGTATGTTGGACTGTAACTCGCTCAGAATTGTTGGATGATTGTGAGTAGTAAATTTTTAAATAATAAATAAAATAGCATGTGCCCATTGAAAGGTAGCATTGTTAAATTTTACTTACTGTACAAATAACTCAAGACCTCTTTTGCACATTCACACAAACATGAACTTAAGGCTGGATTCAGTAAATGGCCCTCAAAATTCTTTCTCAATTTTTCCTTTTGCCTTTTCACTCTTTCCACACGGGTTATTTTACGCACCCCACCTGTCCAGTCATGAAGTACATATTCTTAGTTGTGTCATTTATATTTACAGTCAAACCTCAGTTTACGAGTAACCCGGTTTGCGAGTGTTTTGCAAGACGAGCAAAACACTCAGCAAACTTTCGACTCACAAACCGAGCATCGACTCGATTTGCAAGCCCCCACCCAACCCGACCCAACTGCGGGAACCAACAGTATTGCTCCCCCTGAGGCCACCGGCGCTGCTCCCTCCCTTCACGATCGTTTCCTCCCTATCTACCGACCGGCCCTGTCCTTACCCGTGTGCCACCGGAGTTAGAAAGGGCCTGCCGCCGGTCTGCTGCTGAGCCTTGAGCATCTGCGCATGCTCAAGGGCTTCTGGATCTCATCCTCACCGAGATTCTCATGAGACTCGAGATCTCATGAGAATCTCAGAGAGAGTGAGATCCAGAAGGCCTGAGCATGCGCAGATGCTCAAGGCTCAGCAGCAGACCGGCGGCAGGCACTTTCTATCACCGGCGGTGCAGGGGTAAGGACAGGGCTGGGGGGGGGGGGGGGGAAGAGGCGATAGCAGCACCGGTGGCCTCGGGTGGAGCATAGGAGTTGGGGTGCGTCCGGCAGGAGTGAGCTAGGACCTGAGGGTCCCAGCAGAGGGGGTAGTGGCATCCAGGTTGGGGGGCAGTGTCTGGGAGCGGCAGAGCCAAAAGTGTCCAGTCGGGCTTACAGCCAGCACCACCCGCAGTGAGAGGCAGCGAACAGCAGCAGAGGAGGAGAATTGGAGGAGCTGCGTGGATGGGTCTGTGGCAGAGGCAGCGGTGGAGGCGTCCCTAATGGTAATTAAGTTTTTGGGGATGTGGAACGAATTGTTCAAGTTTACACTAACTCTTATGGGAAAAGTTGCTTTGATATACGAGTGTTTTGGTTTAAGAGCATGCATCTGGAATGAATTATGCTCGTAAACCAAGGTACCACTGTATATTCATTAGGACCTCTGAAAAAGGCTTGTTTTCTGAAACATGGACCGTGTCGGGTCCCAGGGTTTGTAAAACAAAGGGTGACAATAGTTACCTCATTTTATATTTGGTTTAATAAACACAACCTACATCTTGTACATACTGTCTGCAGTTTTCTCTTTTGTTTTTTACCCAACTTGAAGAGTCAGATGTTTTACCATGCTTTGTTAACTATGTCTTGCGATCTCTGTCAGACAATGTTTGCTATGCTATCTTCTCCCATACTACGACTGAAAGTGTGATGCAGGGTTTGGAGCAGTGGCCTCAGCACCCTGAGGTTAGGGGTTCAAGCCCATGCTGCTCCTTGTGACCCCGGGCAAGTCGCTTAGTCTCCCTTTGCCCCAAGTATATTAGATCGATTGTGAGTCCATCGGGACAGACAGGGAAAAATGCTTGAGGGCCTGAATAAATCCATGCAAACCGTTCTGAGCTCCCTTGGGAGAACAGTATAGAAAATGGAATAAATAAATAAATAAAAGCTGATAGAATCCCCTCCTTCCACCTCCAACAACATCAATGTCAGTCTAGTACTCCCCCAAACCCATCAAGAACCCTCAAACTTCCCACCAGGCAAAACTCCCCAAACCCCTGAAACCATTCTAGCAACTAACAAGGGTCTCCCTAGTGCTCCAGTAAGGAATTGGACGTCACATGCAGCTTTTAAAATTGCTGATCCTTTTAGATATGCCACAGCAGAAACCTTTATATTTGCCGACACCCATCTACTGTAGGTATTTTACAAGGGGAATTGTGCACTTCCCAACCCGACCCTCTCAGTTCTCCACATCTAGGAAAAGTTATAAAGAACAAGACATACCACTAGAAAAAGAAGACAACAAGATTTTATATTGTAGAGAAAAATATAAATAATGGAGCTCCTCGCCATTTAAATGGCTTGTGCTGGGCTATCTGGGAACATTCAAGGATACTATACTGGATAGTATCACTGAACATCTTCGCTAAGCGCTTATGCTGAAACTGATTCGTTTGTGGGTGGTCTGGGGGCAGAGTGGAAACTCAGCCAGTTTGTGGTGATTTTCAAGTTAGGACAACAAAACAGCTGGTTTTAAGAAAGGTTTGGACAAGTTCCTGGAGGAAAAGTCCATTGAGAAAGACACGGGAGAAGCCACTGCTTGCCCTGTATCGATAGCAGGGAATACTGCTACTCCTTGGGTTTTGGCCAGGTACTAGTGACCTGGATTGGCCACCGTGAGAACGGGCTACTGGGCTTGATGGACCATTGGTCTGACCCAGTAGCGGTAATTCTTATGTTCTTATGACCTAATTTAATGTGACAGGTTAACTGGACACTGATCCAAATATCTAGGCTGGTGCCTAGTTAACTTCCATGTCAATGATCATACCCAAATATTCAGTGCTGGGAACAGCTATTGTCCATTAGTTGGCTGGGAGCAGCTTGCCAATTGCATACCATCAGGGGATGAATAATTGTATTTTTATTTCTTTTGATAGTGAGCATTCTTTCAAAAAACTACATGCTCAGTCACTTTGCCGCCATGATGAGGAAATGGCCAAACAAAAACGAATGAAACAAGCATTCCTGGAAATGAAAGGAAATGATACAAAATGAAAATTCTTGACCTGCCAATCCCTAGAGAGCATGTTTTATTTCTAATCGTTTCCCTCCTTTCTCTCTTTCTCTTCTCCAGGTTCCTCAGTGGGTTCTTTTGGGCCTCCAGGTTTTCTTGTGTTTTTTTTTCTTTTGCAATGAAAATTATTAATATCATATCATATGTATTCTGTATTATGCATTCTTCTGTTATCTGGCTGGTTCGGTTGAACCTCATTGCTCACTTGTTCATTATACCTTTTTTTTTCTCTTTGTATCTCTGTTTTGGTTACTCAAAATTCAATAAATATATTTGAAATCTAATCGTTTCCATTAATTGAAATGCATCTGTTTTATCATTCAGAAGCAGATGAAATTAAATAGCTGAATAGAGGTTTTAACAGAAAATATTTACGCAGATAAGGAGGTAAATTAGCATAAGGCATAGGCAACAAACTTTGGGATTTTTTTTTACTTCTGTGTGGAAAAAGTGATACCACAAGATTACCCCGCCCTATTATGAATGCAGCACATTGATATAGTCCCACATTGAAAAATAAATGCTGTCATTTGTCAGTTCTGCATGACATCATATGATAGATACAAGAACTAGTTCTATGGTTAAAGACCACCATTTATTTTTTAGTAGGTATCAAACAACTACAGGCTTACCTTCAGAACAGAAATAGCTTTAAAAAGTGCTTACTTTCTGTAGGCTATTACTTAATCTTTCCAATTTTCTAGAAAATGACCTCATATAGAGTAATCTGCCCTAGATGAGCTAAACATATGTAAGAAAAATACAGTTTCTAAACTTTAACAAGCGGACATGATAAGTACTGTACATAATGAGTTCAAATAATTTTAAAAAAATGCTCAGGGCATATATTAGCACAAAAATTGCATCAGATATAAACCCCTATTCCTTAGACTTAGGAACAGAAATAGGGATTTTTAAGAGGCACTAACTTCAAATGCAAAAGAACAAAATTTGCAAACTCTTGCAATATAATGTGAGCCATTACTGCTAGTGAAACAGACATCTAGGACCCTTTTACTAAGGTGCGCTAGCATTTTTAGTGCACACACAAAATTGGCGCACGGTACGCTTCTAGAATAATGCCAGCTCAATGCTGGCGTTAAGGTCTAGCGCGTGCTATTCCGCCCTAACGCACCTTAGTAAAAGGAGCCCCTAATGTCAATCTTGAGAATTTTCAAGTTTATTTGATAAACTGTATATTAGTTTAACATATGGACAATTTGAGGAAAATACAGGTCATCGTCGACTTACGACCACAATTGGTTCTGACAGGTCGCAAGTTGATCTGGATGTAAGTCAGTCTACGTTAATACAATATAGGGCGGTCTACGTTAATACAATATAGGGCTCATAATCGAAAGAGAAAAACGTCCAAAAACTGGCCTAAGTTGGCACTTGGAAGAACATTGCCCAAATACGTCCAAGTGCCGATAATAAAAACGGGTTTTGGACGTATTTCTAAATGACTTAGGCCTTTGTAGTGCCGCTGAATGACCAAAGCTAAAAGGGGTGTTTCAGGAGGAGGGTCAAGGGCGGGAGTTGGGCGGGACGTAGGCCGGCTTAGACTTAGTTGTACAGCATGTATAACCGAAAGTTATACAGCCCAGGATCGACGGAACTTGGTCAAAAACCCACCTAAAGTCACCAGATAAGCACTGCAAACACATAAAACAGACCTCCACACACTACCCCAGTGATCACCGACCCCCCCCCACCCCCATAAAAATATTAATCACACCTTTAAAGTTCAGCCTTCAGACCATCATCATCTGGCAGCCTGGCATAGAAAAACCTAGTCGTCCAGCACAGAGGCGTCTTAAGCCGTTTTGAGGGTGGGTTAGAGACTCATGGAGAGGAGGACCCATGCCCATAAGCCCCTGTAATCACTGCACTGATACTTAAACATGTGCACTCCCCTATACACCCCCAAAACCCTTTTTACTGGCATATAAGTGGCTCCTGCAGCCATAAGGGCTATTAGGGTGGTAGATAAGTGGGTTTAGGGGATTCTGGAGGTGGTTTGGAGGGCTCACCATGACCTAAAAGGGAGCTATAGTGAGATGAAGACATGGCACCCTTTTTGTGAAGTTCACAGCAGTGCCCTGTAAGGTACCCTACTATTTAGGTGCCATGTCTGGGTATTCAGTCCATCACTTTGCAGACCCCTCCCACGCCCAGCAGGGCTTGTTCTAGGCATTTTTGACCTGGACAAAAAGTTGGATGAAAATGTGGTATAAAGATGGACGATTTAGCGACTTGGACGATCAGATCGGCAGGACGTATAGTTAGACGATTTTCAAAACAAAACAAAAAAATTTGGATGTATTTTTCGAAAATGTGTCCTAGGCTGTTTTTTTTACTTTGGACGACTTGCAACTTAAACGAAAACGGACTTAGACATCCCTTTCGATTATGCTCCTCTACGAGTATCCTGCACAAAAATAAGGTGATACCCTCTTTTTATCAAACTAACTTAGTATTGTGCAGGATTGGTGGAGTTAAATAAATAATTTATAAAACTAACTATGCTAACTATTTTTTATCCCTCCCCACATACCTTTTCCCTGGTGGTCCAGCGGTGTATCCTGCACTGAGCACATCCTGCTGAAGTCAGCAGTCAGAAGCCAGCAGTGCACCCGGGCCGGCACGTGCAGGAGCAAGCTTTTGGAGCTCCTGCCCGACCCTAAGTAGCTTTTTGAATGGCTACCGCGAGAACCGCAAGTCCCGTGAGAACTGGCGGCAGTGTTTCAGTGAGCGGTGCAGGGCAGGGCGAGAGTTAAAAGCTCACTCCTGCACATGCCAGCCCGGGTGCGCTGCTGGCTTCTGACCACTGACATCGGCAGGAGGGACTGGACCACCAGGGAAAAGGTACGCGGGGAGGGTGTAAAAAATAGTTAGTATGGGCTGGGATGGGAGATGGGGGAAACGCGTCGTAAAGTCAAACTGTCGTAAGTTGCATAGGTCGTAAGTCAATGAGGGCCTGTACTAGAAACAATGCCTAAGCTTAGGCATCCTACTGGCACCTTAATTAACAAATGCTTTTTAAAATGCAAAAAAAAAAAAAAAGCAACGTTAAAGCACCTACCGATGCCTAAATAAAAGGCACCAGAATCCGTGCCTAGGTAGGTGCTTTATAATGCCTAATGCCACAGTGGGCGCGGCTAACACAAGATGTGGCATTAGGTGCCCTAAAGTGCCTACGTAGGCACGATTCATAGCAAGAAAGACACCAGAAAGGTAGGCCTGGAAATCCCTGGCCTACATTTCCAGTGCCTATCTTTCTCGGAGGTGCGATTCTCTATAGGGCGCCATCGCGTGATTGACAGTGATTGACGGATACTTTTATGGTGGCAACCAATATCAGCACCCATAGAGAATCTGGGCCTTTACAAAGATAACCAAACATAAAACGGTAAATTCAATATGGCACCTACAAAAAAAAAATAATAATCAGCGCTGAAAAAAGCACTATTCTGCCAGAATGGAGGTATAATTTTTCTACAACATCCATGTAGGTCTCCTCTACGTACCTTTCTACCTCCCTCAGCTCCTCCAAGTCTACTACTTTATCTTCAAGAAAACAGACTCGTTTTTTGAGAGCTAGGCACTCTCTGCATCAAGCAAACGTGTATAATCTCTCACCAATTGGTAGATAATCATACATGTAACAGTCCAAAAGAATGAATAGCACCCCTCTCTCTGCTAGACTACTGTCTGCATCTTAGTATTATTGAGATGATTAATTAGCCCTTGTTAAAGTACTAGGAATATTAGAGCAGTATAGTGAGTCTTTGGCTTATATTGTGCATTTTGTTTAGTGTTTTATTCTTATCAAATAATAAAATGTAATAAAAGTCTGTAATAAACACTGCTCTTTCTAACCTAGTTAGAATAATATAAATTAGAATTACTATAAATTAAACACTATGGGCTAAGAACATAAGAATTGCCGCTGCTGGGTCAGACCAGTGGTCCATCGTGCCCAGCAGTCCGCTCACGCGGTGGCCCTCTGGTCAAAGACCAGCGCCCTAACTGAGATTAGCCCTACCCGAGTACATTCCGGTTCAGCAGGAACTTGTCTAACTTTGTCTTGAATCCCTGGAGGGTGTTTTCCCCTATGACAGACTCTGGAAGAGCGTTCCAGTTTTCTATCACTCTCTGGGTGAAGAAGAACTTCCTTATGTTCGTACGGAATCTATCCCCTTTCAATTTTAGAGAGTGGTCTCTCGTTCTCCCTACCTTGGAGAGGGTGAACAACCTGTCCTTATCTGTTGTCTATTCCCTTCAGTACCTTGAATGTTTCGATCATGTCCACTCTCAATTTCCTCTGCTCGAGGGAGAAGAGGCCCAGTTTCTCTAATCTTTCACTGTACGGCAACTCCTCCAGCCCCTTAACCATCTTAGTCGCTCTTCTCTGGACCCTTTCCAGTAGTACCGTGTCCTTCTTCTTGTACAGTGACCAGCTTGCATTTTAAACAGAAAGTTTGAACTCTGCCCGGGGTACCCTATATAGAATAGTGCTTTGCATGGATTTTTCCCAGCACTTAAATTTGAGCACCATATTCATCGGACTCACAGCGAAGAACATACGTCTCAAGCATGTACAAAACGCAAAAGCCTCTGTGCCTGAAACTCTGTCTCCTAGGCTCTAGCATCAGCTTACTGGTTGCCCGTAGCCAAACAGTGTGTCTTCAAGGGCCTGATGCTAGCGTTCAAATCCTTGTACAACATGACGCCAGGCGACATGACAACCAAGCTTCCTCCATATGTGCAAAACAGGCCCCTCTGCTCCTAGGATGAAATACACCTCATAAATGCCCCCTGGTTGTGCCTTTCAACCCGCCAAACGATGTTCCTACTCCTACTGCATACCAAGCTACTGGAATCAAGTACCCCCACAGAGCAGATCCCTTGAAGGACTCCTGAACTTTAGGAAAGCAATAAAAACATACCTTGTCACCTAACACCCTGCTTACGGCTAGTGGATTACAAAGAAATGCATATTGGTATGTGTCACTTTAGGATAAAAACTTGTACTGAAAATCTTACACTTTAACTATGGCAAATCTAACCTGTAAACTGTATATTATGTATATTGGTATTAGACCCCCCCCCCCCCCCCAGTATGTGTCAAATTAGGATAAAAACTTGTATTGAAAAAACTTGTACTGTAACTATGGCAAACTGTAACCTGTTAACTGTATATTATATATGTCAACATGTAACCCATTCTGAGCTCTTTAGGGAGAACGGGATAGAAAATGAATTATATATAGAATCTGGCCCGAAATCTGTAGAAGAAAACTAAACTCATTGTCAAGGAAGGGATGACTAGGAAGTTTCAGACTAGAGCAGAGGTTCTCAGGACACATCCATCCAGTTCGGTTTTCTAGATATTCACAGCGAATATGCATATAATATTTTGAATTAAATGGAAGTAATGCATGCAAATTTATCTCATGCATATTCATTGTGGGTATTCTGAAAACCTGAATGGCTGGGTATGTCCTCAGGAGTGGGTTGAAAATCACTTAACTAGAAGGATTTGCATAGGGACAAGAAATGTAGTTTCCTCATTTTTCCTGATAGTTAAAATCACATATTACAACACATATTATGATACAATTCTAAGACATAGGTGAGGGGGAAGTTATCAATGTGGGCTACTATTTAGACATCATATTTTACTGTTCACCCCAGTTATTATAACTACATCTCATTAAATAGAAAAGGACTTGTACTAAAATAGTGAGAGTTTGTGGTAAACCATAGCCCATATCAATTAACTGCACCACAAAGAGAAAGAGAGGGGGAGGGGGGAGGATAGAGGTTGGGACAAATCTATGTGTAGATTTCCCATCCAGCCAATAAGTGAAAGGTTGGAACCCTAGACAGTTGGGTTTCAGATAAAGGAAATGGCTAGGAAGGAAGGAGAGCCTGTATATTTGTATCTTTCGGCCTTTTTCATGGCCTTGTGGATGACAGTGCTAGGAATTCTTTCTCTTGGAACTTCAGACCACGATTCTTTTTTTTTTTTTCCATATCTTTATTCATTTTTAAAAACCAACAAGTGCAACTTATTATCAAACAATGTACAAAATAACCAGCACTTAATTCCATCAAATGATATAATAAATACATATCCTTCCCCCTTCACCCATCCTTTCAAACAGTATAAAGATAAGCAAAAGTAATACAAATGATCAAGCCCAACAAATTACAAGCAAATAATAATTTAAAGTAGGGGTGTCCAATGTCGGTCCTCGAGGGCCGCAATCCAGTCGGGTTTTCAGGATTTCCCCAATGAATATGCATGAGATCTATGTGCATGCACTGCTTTCAATGCATATTCATTGGGGAAATCCTGAAAACCCGACTGGACTGCGGCCCTCGAGGACCGACATTGGACACCCCTGATTTAAAGGCATATCCCCCCTCTCCCCCCACCCCTCCTGGATGGGTATAATCAAAGGGCTAAAACCAATAATTAATCTTTACAAAATTTTGTCAATGGGTCCCAAACATCCTTAAATTTCTTATAATGTCCCAATTGTATTGCACTCATACATTCAAATTTATAAGTTTGGCAAAAGGATTCCCACCAAAAACTATAGTTTAACCTGTCCCAATTTTTCCAGTTTTTCAGAATAAGTTGTATAGCAACTCCCGTCATGATGAAAAGCAGTCTATTGTTATGTGAAGTTAATGGACTCTTGGCCATCAATAACGTACCAAACAGCACAGTATCATACATCAATGCCAATGGAGCTTCCAGTATGCTATTTATTTGCTGCCTTTTTCATGGCCTTGTGGATGACAGTGCTCGGAATTCTTTCTCTTGGAACTTAAGTACCACTGAACATGAGACCACAATTCTAGAGACAAACAAACAACAGAAAACATTAATGCTGGCTTTCATTTCATCAGACTCATAACAAGATGACTATCTGTTATGCCACTAATTTCTGACAGGTAGAATGATCAGTAACACTCAGGAAAGCACCCAGACAATATAAAGCATAAACAATAACACTTTATTATACACATATAAGAATTAAATATAAATTATCCTCACCTTGACCCCAGACTCCATCCTCACTATTGTGAACCCCTACAATAGATGGATGGAAAGACCAAAGGACTGTCCCGTGAGACGTGGCCAACCGTCATGGATTCTACTGTCAGGGTCAGAATCCCGGTCTTATATAGGATGCACACTGCGGAGTTCATAGTAAAAGCATAAACAGCTGGTCTTGCTGTTACAATTAGTCCTGCTCTTTGGTTCTGTATTTTGACAATACCCAGGTCAGGATGTCAGAAGGAGGTGTTTGCAGAAATTGTTTTCCCATGAGACTGGTTTCACTGTCCCTTTGAAGATCAAGGAGGTTAGGATGTTTACTGTCCCTTTCTTTTTGATGTAGTTTCCCATCTGTCTTTACTGAGGTTATTTGAGCGGCAAGGAGGTGTTGTATCCAGTTGTCATTCATATAAAGGAAGTCAGGATAGGTGTTGCACTGTCTCTTTGATGCTATCAAGAAGGTGTTACATAGGCCATCTATCCTTTTGGTGTGATCAAAGAAGTCAGATCAAAGAGGTTAGGATCTACAATAAGCAATGTTATTGTAGAGACCATCTGGTCTTGGGGGTCAGGAGTTCAGGTCAGCAGATTTGAGAATACATATTAGTAAACAAACTTATCAGTAATATGCTGGGTCAGCAGACTTGAGAATACATAAACAAAATTATCAGTAATATGCTGGGGCATAACTGGCATAACATTCCACCCTTGGATTCTTAAGTCTGTTCCCATAAAAAGTTCTCCTAATAGCTAAACACCTTTTGTGCCATATCACAGCCTCTAGTAATAGCATCCCACCCATGGAGTGCAGTGGTAGCTTCAATATAATCTGCCACAGAATGCAATTTATTATTTCAAAATTCAGTTGCTCACTGCAACACATTAACATTCTGTAAACATACTGAAAAGGGAGCTTGACTAGCAGGAATCACAAGTTCAACAGTTTTCATTTCAAAATTTACACCATTTTCTATCTAAGGGTACAGAATGTGATGTGGTTTTTAAATCAATGCGATAAAGTTAATTCTTTGTGATATCATTAACGACATGTAACATTAACTGATCATATCATAGCGTTAGTTCATAATTATGTACAGTATTTGTCACCCATTCACCTTCCCTTCTAAATACATCTGCTACTCTGGAGCCAAAATATGCTTCTTTGCCAGCCAGTATTTCAGAAAAATAGTATCTATTCTACTTTTAAGCAAAGGTAAAATGGGAAAATTAATTTTCCCTTCATAATTTATTTCCTTATGTGCTAAACCTGGTGTCCTTGCATTCCCTAATATTTCTTGCTAATTAGGCCTTTCACTTGAAAGTATCACGTATTGGGAATCATGAAAATTAATAATCTTATTAATATTATATTTGTGCTCTTACTCATGGCATACATTTAGGGTAGCTTCATATTCACCATCGATCACCGCAGTTATCTGGTATCCCGTTTTTCTTAGCATCTTTGGTTAGGGTCTGGCTATGCTCCGGTTTCAATAGGCTTGCTATGCCACTCACATGCCTTCACTCATGTAAGTTTCAGGCCCCACCTCCAGAGACCAGCCCTAATGTGAAGTGGCAGGATATAGGCTCACTTCTATTCCCCAGTTGGTGCCACATAACAGCCTCATGGCACGGCACTGTATATCTGGTTGCGTCTTCATCTTCTCGGTCTGGTGAAATTTTCTCTTAACCCAGCATGTTAGCCAAATCATCAGAATGAGAGAGCAGAGCTGACCAATTTTATCACAAAAGGATGAAAGTCTATATGGAATAACATTTCCCAGTACGTGATTTTTCAAGGAAAATATTTCCTTATGATTGTTTATCTTCAATGCTTTAATTACATTAAACCCCCCTAGTGGTAAAAGAGAGTATAAGAGAAAAAGGAGAAAAACCACTTTCTGTACAGAAGGTGATAACATGTGACACAATACTTGTGTGTAAAGTAGTATTTGTGTGAGATGAGAGAAACAACACTAATGCACTTAAAGGTAGTCTGTAGGACATTCAGAAAATACACCTTTTTATGTTCTGGACATAATTATTATGTCATTTAAGAGAGACCATACACACGTACAGAATGTGATAACATTTGACACAATACTTGTGTGTAAGGTAGTATTTGTGTGAGATAAGAGAAACAACACTAATGCACTTAAAGGTATTCTGTAGGACATTCAGAAAATATACCTTTTTATGTTCTAGACATAATTATTATGTCATTTAAGAGAGACCATACACACGTACAGAATGTGATAACATTTGACACAATACTTGTGTGTAAGGTAGTATTTGTGTGAGATAAGAGAAACAACACTAATGCACTTAAAGGTATTCTGTAGGACATTCAGAAAATATACCTTTTTATGTTCTAGACATAATTATTATGTCATTTAAGAGAGACCATACACACGTACAGAATGTGATACCAAAATAACTTATGTCAGAGATGTGCACTGCACTGTTTATACCTGGTAAGTTAAATAAAGAGAGACCATTTTTTTTATTTTTTTTTTATTTAGCAAATATCAAATACCAATGAACACCATTTTACCAGGTATAAAGCTTTCTAATTATTTCTCTTCAGATATCCTTTTATAATATAACCCCTAACTAAATTATCATTGGGCTGTATAGAAACATAGAAACATAGAAAGATGACGGCAGAAAAGGGCCAAGGCCCATCAAGTCTGCCCACTCTATAGACCCTTTGCCCTTAAGATTAACCAATGTTTTGCCCTGACCCACGTAGGGATCCCACATGGGCGTCCCCTTTATTCCTAAAATCTGGCACGCTGCTGGCCTCGATTATCTGTGAGCCATAGCATAAAATCATTGTGAGCATGGTCTTCATAAGATACTTTCTGGTATGTGGGGGAATCTTTTTTTGGAAAGGGATATGGTACCATTTGGACTAATAGAAGGGGTGGAATAAACTCTGGAAATGGCCAATGTGCAATGTTGGGGTACCCCATAAGCTAGAACAGACAATACATAACAGAAACAGACAAACACAGAGCTCCGGCATGCTTTCTTCCATCAGTAATGATTCAGGGTTGAATTTAATCTGTAAATAAGCACACTATTAATCAAAAGAGTCACAAACAAATGTGGTATCCATTGGATTCCCACTATCAGGTCACATTGCTGGAAGTATTTTAAATGTGGCACATTGAAATTGGTTCTCCGGACCATGTCTAGATAATAAGCTTCTAAAAGAAAGAGAGATAGAAATTTAAATTAATTGCTCTATATAGTTTTACTGGTCTTCTTTTCTATTTTCTTCCATTTCAAAGCTCTGTCACACAATCGTAAGAGAATGCACGCAGGGAATTTTTAATCTATAAAATATACAAGAGAGGTTTACGTGCATTAGGTTAAAGACACATTTGCAAAATTACTTGGAGTGCAACTTCCTTATACTATCTAACAAAACTTTATACATTATAAAGGTCACTTAGCAATATTTCTACAGTTTAGCTTTCTCTATCACCTCTAGGCATCTGTAAGTATTTTTTGTGGTAGTCTGGTATATGTATATTGCCTCCCTTGCCAAGTGAATGCAAATTGTTCTGGACATTGCTCCACTATAGGGATAGTAAAAAATGCAAGCTGTCATGTTAACCCTTTTTTGGATATCTGGCAAGGAATCCCATAGATTAATCCCATATTGGTAATTGTCCAATTTTAAAATTTGTAAAATTTTTTCTTCCTGCTTGTATAATTTTCCTCCCAATCCTGATATTTATATTCCTACACCCCAGCGTCCACTACAGCTTGTACCTGTTGTTCCCCAGGTTACTACTAAATATTTATCTCTACCTGCGGACACTGTTCTAATTTGGTCCAGGCACACACTGAGGCTCGGCATTCACATTATTGATTCTCCCAACACTTCCACCCTTTTAAATCAGGATAAAGAATGGAAGCAGTTTCCTCAGGGGGAGCCGTTGGCACCCTCTCTCCTTTGTTTACGTGTGCTTGAGGCATAGATTTCTTTCCCAGTCCTCTACTTTTATACATTCCCCATAATGTCCTTGTATTTTTTCCATCTATTTCTTCCCTCTTTACACCATCTTTTATTAATGCCAAAAACATATTCCTCCGAGACACCTGCTTAGCCCTGTTTGAATTGGATTGTCCTGTTCTCTTTTTATCAAAAGTATTTTGAGGTCCCCAGTCCCCCCGATTTCCTAACTGTCGGATCGCTTCTAAGGCTTCCAAAATAGTCCTGTCTATTTGATTGATCAACAAAGTTATCTTTACCTGTTTGTATGCTGGTGCAGCATACTTAATCATTTTATTTCTCATGGACTCAGTAAAAGGTAATGACATATATGTGTCAGCGTGACCTATTACTAAGGCTGCCTTCATAGACTCCTCCTTAATTCTCATTTGAGCATCTTTTAATGTATACCAAATCTTATCATTTGAGGGCCAATCAGATTCAAGTGGATATCGCCTCGTGTCACCCCTACTAATTATCTCTAATAAAGACCATTGGGCATTTTTTGCAGGATAAGGATCCTCCCGTAACGCATTTTGTACTGCTATTTCTTGACTAATTTGAACAAATTTAGGGGCATCTGTGGCATCCCACATAATCCCTGCTGCGCCCATCTCCTGTACCCGAATTACCCATGGCATTAGTGGTTCCCCAGGCTGCTGTGTAAAGCGTGCCATCGTATCCATGACTTCGTGCTGAGTAAAGTCTTCCACAACATCATTTCTCCTCACTGGCTTTGCTTCTGAACTATCTGCCTGCGTTCCTTCAATACATATATCCTCCTTACTGTTATTAAAATTTGAATCACAAATTTCCCCATCCCGTTTGTTTGGATTCCAATTATCCGGCAGATGATAATTTAAGATTTTAACTTTTCTGTAACTCACTTTCCGCCTCCGTTTTTTGTATTTATATTGTGCATATCGCACGGCCTTATCCATTAACAACTTATTCTGACATTGCAGCATTCCAAAGGCATGCAGTTGATTACACCTATTCTTTTCCAGCTCTCCTGATTTCAATTGTAATTCCTGTTTAGCTTCATGCAAATTCCTCCAGTCTGACAAAATCATCCTTCCTTGTCTAAAAATCACTTCTTGCTCTTCTCCTTTTGAGATTTTCACCTTTTGTAGGGAGGCACACAATTCATGTGGATCCCCACTTCCAAAAGTACAGGATTCACACAATCCTGCTTCTACAGACCACTCAGTGGCCATTAATTTTCCCATAATTTCATTCCCATTTGGAATGGAGGGATTGGGAGCCTGCTCCTCCACCCCTTGTTTTCTAGTTAACTTTCCTGACAACATGATTACCCCACTTCCTGGTACCAATTTGTTATGCCACTAATTTCTGACAGGTAGAATGATCAGTAACACTCAGGAAAGCACCCAGACAATATAAAGCATAAACAATAACACTTTATTATACACATATAAGAATTAAATATAAATTATCCTCACCTTGACCCCAGACTCCATCCTCACTATTGTGAACCCCTACAATAGATGGATGGAAAGACCAAAGGACTGTCCCGTGAGACGTGGCCAACCGTCATGGATTCTACTGTCAGGGTCAGAATCCCGGTCTTATATAGGATGCACACTGCGGAGTTCATAGTAAAAGCATAAACAGCTGGTCTTGCTGTTACAATTAGTCCTGCTCTTTGGTTCTGTATTTTGACAATACCCAGGTCAGGATGTCAGAAGGAGGTGTTTGCAGAAATTGTTTTCCCATGAGACTGGTTTCACTGTCCCTTTGAAGATCAAGGAGGTTAGGATGTTTACTGTCCCTTTCTTTTTTTTTTTTTTTAATTCTTTATTTGGTTATTTGTTACAATACATTAATAACAAATATTCATGAATGACCACAACAAACTCAATATAGAGAACATAAAAAACTTAGGCAATTATCAACCGTGTCTTAGTCCACATTATCATGGTCGCCAGTACCTTTTTTTTAAAAAAAAGGAAAGGAAAGAAAAAAGAATCAAATCCATCAATCTACCATCTAAAGACAGGCAAAATGGCATTTATATTTATATACATCGTCCTCCAAAAATAAAATCAGTAATAGTAACTAAACTTTCAACAAAGGTTTCTGTTTAACAAAGTCTTCTAACTGGACTGGATCATAAAACACATATTTATCACTTCCATACGATATGAGGCATTTGCATGGAAATTTCAAAAAGAAAGTAGCTCCAACTGCCAAAACCTTAGGCTTTAGCTGAAGGAACTGCTTCCTTTTAAACTGAGTTTGTCTAGCGACGTCAGGAAAAATTATCACCCGTTGGCCACAAAACATTTCCTGTTTTTTCGCAAAATACAATTTTAAAATAGCATGTTTTTCCAACTCTGTCTTAAAAGTCACAAGAAGAGTTGCACGTTTATCTATTATATCTTTAGATGATTCTAGAAACTGCGAAACATTCAAACTATCAGGTGACACCATTTTATCCATTTCACCTTCATTTGCCATAACCTTGGAATCTCTCGAGATGTAGTACAAATTATCAACTTCAAAAGCTTCCACATTATTATATTGTAATATCTCTTTCAAATACATTCTCAAGAGTTCCATCGGAGACAGATAATGTGTGATTGGAAAATTTAAAATACGAAGATTTTTAACCTTGATAGAATTTTCCATTTTTTCTAATTTAGAATGCATCACCATACTATCCTTAATATTAGAAACAGCACTAGCTTGTAAAGTACTTACTACTTGATCCAATTTTTCAAACTTAACAGCTGTTTCACCAATTTTACCTTCTTGCTCTTTAACTTTCATTGTTATATCAGTTGAAAATTGACACAAATCCAAAACAGTTTTTTGCAATGATGTCTCTATTCTATTAATGCTAAGCCAAATATCATTTAGAGTGATCACTTTATCCTTAGGGATAACAACTGAGCCTAGCCCAGTACTCATCTGTACTGGAATTAGTTCTTTAGCTTGCCCCAAGGATTGTCCTGAAACCTCCAGTTCAGATAATAAAGATAATTGTGGGGAAGAAGTTACTCCCTCTTTAAAAGGGAGAGGAGATACTTCTAACCCTAAGGAATAAGATGGTTGAGGAGGTGGTGATGGTTCCCCTGAGGATAGGGAGACAGCTTGAGTATCTAATGTTACCTGCTCTTCAACATGTGACAAACCAGGAAGCATAAGATGACGATCCATCGGGCCCGTCATTGTAGCAGATTGATTTGCTTTAACCTTCCTCTTGCCCATATTAAGGGATTATATACCTCTGCTCCCTGGTCCTCTGGACTCCGAAGGGGCTCAAAAGGGGCAAGCCCCTTCAGCCACGCCCCTTCGGCTCGCGACCGCGGGCCGCGTACCGCGGCTGAACCGGCAATTAAGGCTCCTCCGAAGGACCCCCTCAGCTGGCTGGAGCGGACAGCAGCGGGACTGCCTGTCCCGATGTTGAAGGAGTGCTGGCTGCACTGACAACAGGCTCCCTCCCGGCTGAACCGGCAGTTAAGGCTCCTCCGAAGGACCCCCTCAGCTGGCTGGAGCGGACAGCAGCGGGACTGCCTGTCCCGATGTTGAAGGAGTGCTGGCTGCACTGACGACAGGCTCCCTCCCGGCTGAACCGGCAGTTAAGGCTCCTCCGAAGGACCCCCTCAGCTGGCTGGAGCGGACAGCAGCGGGACTGCCTGTCCCGATGTTGAAGGAGTGCTGGCTGCACTGACGACAGGCTCCCTCCCGGCTGAACCGGCAGTTAAGGCTCCTCCGAAGGACCCCCTCAGCTGGCTGGAGCGGACAGCAGCGGGACTGCCTGTCCCGATGTTGAAGGAGTGCTGGCTGCACTGACGACCCTGTCCCTTTCTTTTTGATGTAGTTTCCCATCTGTCTTTACTGAGGTTATTTGAGCGGCAAGGAGGTGTTGTATCCAGTTGTCATTCAAATAAAGGAAGTCAGGATAGGTGTTGCACTGTCTCTTTGATGCTATCAAGAAGGTGTTACATAGGCCATCTATCCTTTTGGTGTGATCAAAGAAGTCAGATCAAAGAGGTTAGGATCTACAATAAGCAATGTTATTGTAGAGACCATCTGGTCTTGGGGGTCAGGAGTTCAGGTCAGCAGATTTGAGAATACATATTAGTAAACAAACTTATCAGTAATATGCTGGGTCAGCAGACTTGAGAATACATAAACAAAATTATCAGTAATATGCTGGGGCATAACTGGCATAACACTATCACTGCTGGAATGAGGAGGACAGGTGTACTAGATTACAATTGCAATCCTCTGAACAAGTGGCAGCAAGTCTGGTGGACAAAAGAGCCTTGTATTGTAGTCTTGTTATCCATGGTCCTTGAAATACAAAAATGATGCAATGCAGAAGTGGTCACAAGGTAAAGAAGATTCAAATTTTTTTTGCAAAAAAACAAAGAAAAAAGGCTACTGAGGAATTTGAATGAAAACAGAATTTGCTATCCACTCCCAGTTTTTTGTTTAAAAGACCGTCTATGCAAGAGACCTGCTTGGAGTTCTTTTATGAGGCATCTTAGTAGCTCAGTGAGGACGATATAAAGAGAGCTCTAGTGTGTTTGGAGTGCATTAAAATAACAGGATAAGTGATTTCTAGAGAGAATTAGCTAACACCAGCTCGCCAAAAACTATCAATAAATCATGAGAAAAACTACAGAAAAATTGTACAGCCATGTTTGTAAGGCACTGAAATCATAATTGGCACTACTGTTTTGGCTCTATTACCAGTTTTCCATCAGGGACTCATTTTCTGGTTTTCTTTCTCAGTTGCTGCAATCATTTGCTTTAGTAGAACCTAAATTGAATGCTATGTGCAATACATTTATGTCCTTCTCAGAGGTCATGCAGACCCCAGCACACCGTAAAACAGAGCCCTGGAAGATTCTGAAGGGGCTTAGAGAAGGACCTTTTTTAAGGAATGGAGAAAACAATGGGCTCTCTGTGAATAACATTTGTCCCATAAGGCAAGAGTTAACAAAAGTAAAAAGGGGAGAGACAAGGAAGCTAATCAATTTTAGACAAAAAGGAACCACAGGTGTTTAAACAAAATCATTTTCAAAAACGATCAAGGACTTGCTTGAGAATTCTTTAGGGACAGGCAATTCTGTAAATTACAAAGAGAAGCCTTAATTATACAGTATATTTTTGAAAATTTTACTGTACAGATGGATTTGATTAGGAAGTAGGTTGGGGATAATTCTCTATTAAAATGTCAGGAAAAACTAGTGTACTAAGGACATTAGGGAGGCAGAGTGCTTACAGTAAGCATCATAAAAGCCTAGTGGCAGAGGCTTGAAAGGATGCCTGAAGAACTTGCTTTGCAGTAAACACAACTGTCTAAAGCAAACTTTGCGAAGCTGGGCACACTAAACTGGTGGCCGCGGCGTGAGGGCATCTGGAAGTGCGCGGACGTCGACGCGACGATGTCATGTGCATGTGCGATATCATCACGTCAAAATCTGAGCGTGCGCGAAGGCCCTCCAGATGGGGCCCTGAGCTGCCAGTGGGAGGCGCTGGAAGGGAAGAGGCATGGAGAGGCGCTGGGGAAGAGGAGAGGCGCTGGCTGCCTACAGGATGTACCTTTCGCTGTGAGAGGCACATCCTGTAGGCAGTCAGCCGGCGCTTCTCCTTCTCCCCGGCATCTCGTGGCATACCTGAAATCTCAGGTGGCACACAGTTTGCAATACAGATCATAAAACAGGAAAACATTAAACATGATAACAGATTTGAGTCCTAAAACCCATGCATTTTGCCTACAAGTCAAACCCTAGTTTAGTGCTCAGAGCAGTTGGCTGAGAGCCAGGGAAATCTACGGTTCACATCCTGCTGTTGCTCCTTGAGATCTTGGGAAGACAGCCCTCCATTTCCTCAGGTACAAATTTGGGAACCCCTCGTACAAAGCTGCAGTAAGCACTGGCACATGCTTACCGCAGTAAAAAATGGCTTATTGCAGGGGCATGACGACATATCCTACAGTAATAAGGCGATGTATTCACACTCCCCATGCACTATATATTTTTTTAGTGCTGGGGATGGAGAGTGGGAATGTTCTGCACTAATTGGTTAGTACATGGGCACTGCCATGCGCTAACCAATTAACACACATTTCCCTCCCCCCCTTTTCCAAAACTGTAACGCGTTTTTTAGCGCCAGCCATGGTGGTAACAGCTCCAACACTCATAGGAATTCTATGAGCATCGGAGCTGTTACTGCCACAGCCGGTGCCAAAATCCACATTACGGTTTTGTAGACGGGGTGTGTGTGTATGTATGGGAGGGGGGGGGGTGTTACTGTTTGAGTCCCTACTGCCTACAATAGGAAAAGTAGTGTATGCCCATTAATACAAAAAATAGGAAAATTGACCATTTTACCTCAGTGGTAAAAAGGGCCTTAGCATGTGGGAATCATAGTCGCAGCCAGCTAGGTAGGGCGCAAGGGGAGTGGTCACTCTCCCAAATGGACTTTCAAAGAAAACGCCTATGTGATTTAAAAAATGTACTCTTGGCACCTAATTTTATTTACATTGTCTGCTTCCCTGATGCCAAACCCTGGCTAAGCTTCTGACTGGAATGACCCAAATTGCACTGGCTACCAATGAAAAATAGGATTCTTTTCAAGATTGCCTACATGATCTATAAAGCGATTTATGGCGACAACTCTGATGAACTAGTATCGGACAGCAAGATTCCTTGTTCATTCCATTTTTATATTTTGTATGTAAGTGTGCAATTTGGTTAGAGTGATGGTTGTGTTGATGTGATCTGTATGTTAAATGTAATGTATTATTTTGTATGTAAAAGTGTTACTCACCCTGGATAAGGGTGGGAGATAAATAAATAAACAAAAAATAACCTAAAAAAGGCACAACGTCTTAAGCTGTCCATCTTTGAATCCATGAGCCCCAGAATCTAGAATAGACTATCCCTATACTTACGTCAAGTTCCCTCCTATTACAGCCTCAGAAGAATGTTAAAGACTTATCTTTTCTCCTCATAATGACTGATCTCTACCTAACCTGCTCTGTAGAATCTCATTGCTAATGTAATAACCGATCCCAGTTATTAAGTCACAATGATTTTTTGCTGAAAATTGCAGTATATAAAACAATATGGTATGGTATGTAAGGGCCACATTTTACCACTGTTTGGTAAAAGGACTCCATAAAGTATAGACCCTCTGGGGATAGAGAAATCCCTACTACAGCTCCAAGTAACTTTCCTGAAGCTAGTACTGAAAAGGTATGAGCTAAATTCAAGAAATAAAAGTAGGTACTAATTTTATTCTTATTATTCTGGTATAGAGCTCAACTGACCTCACTTTTGTACCTAAGGATAACTTGTCTATATCCCAGGCTTTTCATAAAATGTCATGATGTGCTGTTCACGGTCAGACCAAAGATCCATCAAGCCCAGCACCCTGTCTCTGACAGCAGCCAATCCAGGACCTACGCCTAATCCATTTCTTATTTGCTGTATGGCTAAAAATGGTTTATGTACTTTCCTTCAGGAACTTGTTTAAACCCTTTTAGAACATTTCAGCTATGCTGTCTCAACCATATTTCAGAATACCATTTAAATATAATGTCCTTACCTTTCAGATCCAGTTTTCTGGGCTCCCCTTATTCTTGTCTAACTATCTGATCCCCTATTTACCCAAAAGGGATCTTCATTCTTCCCATCAACACCTGCTATCTGTGCCATCTTTTAGATAGATGTTTCTGGATATTAACCGGGATTCTAGCTTTTCAGTTATGGCTCCAACACTTTGGAACTCTCTACCACTATACTTAAGATCAGAAAAATCTCTCAAGTCCTTCAAGTCACAATTAAAAGCCTCCTTTTAAAAATCAAGTTTCAAGTTTATTAATTTTTTCATATCTCGCAAATCGTGCAACAGCTAAGTGGCTTGCATAAAATATAATTAAAAATTAAATAAAAACATTAAAACAACAAAATAATTATAAAACAATATGTAACAGGAGGATAAGGGAAGAAATACAATTTATGATAGAAAAGTATAGGGGAAGGATAACACATGAGGTATAGGGATGGTCTATAAGGTCTATATGAGATTGATATTACAGATTATAAGAGCTGATGCTTATACAAAAGCATCAGAAAATAGAAAAGTTTTGAGATCTTTCTTAAAAGATTGTAGAGAAGTCTGAAGTCTGAGATTAGTAGGAAGAGCGTTTCTTGAACGGAAGAGCGTTTCCTTGAATGGAAAATATTGAGTTACAAATTGAATCAAGAAATATTTCTCTAAAAGTAGGAATTACTAAATGATTATGATTTAGGGATCTTAGAGTTTGAGATGGAGTGCAGGGTGTCAGAAATTTATTGAGAAATAATGGTGTGTTTGTGCATTTGACACAAGTTCCTTATAGTTCTTCTTTTTCCTTCAACTGCCACATTATTTATTCTGTTCTTTTTCTCTCTTATTCCTTCACCTTTTATTTTCCTGCTTTTCTTCTTTCCCTATAACATTGTAAACCTTTCTGCACTTGTCTGCCTATTTGTGTCCAGTTTGTTAACTAGTCTTGGCCTCCTTACCTTGTCTGTCCTTATTGATTTTTAACTTTAGCCCATTGTTTTTATTCTTATAAACCACTTTGGCTTAACTGGTTGCTGCAAGCATTAGAGAGCTCAACCCAAAGAGAAAGTGGTCACACTATAGATGGAAGACCCAGTCTGTCTGTCTCAATAGACGCCACCATCCCTGCCTACACAGAATCCAAGCTAACCCTGTACACCCCCACCCGCCCCCTCCACTCGGAAATGGAGAAACGCCCATGCATCCCCCCACGAAAGTCCCTCCTGTCAGAAATCGCCCACAAACGCTCCTACAGCCAACTCTGGAACCAACTTCCCCCACAAATCAGATTACAGAACTCATTGATGACCTTCCGGAAAGCGGTAAAGACCCTCCTCTTCAACTAAAATTCAACTGCACCCCCCCTTAAGCCCCCCTCCCCTCTCTTCTCCATTCTAAACCTCTACTTAAATTGCTGTATAGTCCATTTTTAACCTGTACTTAAATTGCCGTATAGTCCTTGTACTTAAACTACTGTATAGTCTTTGTATCGTCTGGTTTCCCTTCAGATCAAGGGTCAGACACATACGAAACAATTATTTGTCCAAATGTACTCCACTGTGAATGTTTGCTTGTAGGCCATTCTGAGCTACCAGGAGGGCGGGATAAAAAAAATCTAAATAAATAAATAAATAAAATGTGTGAGGGGGGGGGGTACAGAGAAAGCTATCCCTAGAAACACTCCCTACAGTTAAACTACCTTTCAGCAGGTGACTCCAACTTAAGGAATCAAAGACTGAAGCAGACCCAATATAAGAATATGGATGTTAGGCTCTCTGGCCAGAAGTGTGGAGCTCAACAGGCAGGAAGAAGAAAACATCCTCTGGCAGAACAGGGAAGCTGCCCTATAGTATAAGTCTCTCCTGCTTATGTGTAAGTCACCAGAAGCTGGCTAAGGTAAGCCAAGCTCTCACTTTGGCTATATAGAGGATTCCTGTTTTGGAGGTCTACCTGGAACCAGGCCTGTGTTTGTGCAGCCCCACAAGTAGCTGTATGTAGTGTGAATTTAAGGGCCATGCAAAGTTTGCCTCTGAACTTCAAAAAACATTATTTTTTGATTTACTATGCTTGTGAGGTAACAGAGTTAAGCATTTGTTTAATAAAGGGCTTTGGTTTTACTTTTTAACTTCGTCTAATTGAGTTTGATGGAGGCCTTATTCCAACACCACACTCACTTTACCATATCATGGTATTCCATTCAGTGGAGAACTAATCTGTGGACCTCACTTGCTCACTGTTCTTGGCTCCTTCTCACAGATGAGCACTATCACACCATCATGTAGTATCATATAGTTCATGTAAACAATTGTGAGCATCCATTCATCTTTCCAAGCTCTGAATATAACATTGTATAATCATATAACATAATATTAGATGTTTGCTTAATCAACATACAGTAGCTACTGCTTTTACTTGAAACTACTCTTGTTCACATTGGTATGTCTACTCCCACTCTTCACCTAATGCTCATTCTTTTATCTGTAGAAAACCTGCTGCTTGGATCACCTGCTGGAAATCAAAACACATCCCGTAGTTTCCCTTGGCTGTGTGCTGTATAAATATTGCCTTTTAGAACACATGAAGAAAAATGATTTATAGACCATGATGTGAAAAATGCCCACATAAGCAAACTGCTAATACCAAAAGCCACTATGAACTACTAAAAAACACAGTTTTTGCTTAGCTCTTTTCTCTCAGTTTAATGTAAATTGTATAGATGGGAAGGTTCAATATTTTGCAGCGTTTCTGTCAGTGGAAGATAATATACTGTGCCAATGAGACTGAACATCTGTTTTAACATCTTGAATTTTGATTCATGCTTTCAGAGCACAACACTTTTCATAAAAGCTGTGCAACATCTTGCTTGACAAATTATAGAATTCTTGGGCGTGGATTGAAATTTTATTTTTCAGGGAGCAGTCACAATCACTGCCTGTCACTAGCACTTAATTCATCTTCAAGAAGAGGTGCTAAGGGAAGATTAGGTACTTACCTCAATAATCTTCTTTCTGGAAAAAGAACATACGAGTCCTGACAATAGGTGATATTTCCATACACATGAGTTGATTGCAGAAGGATGAAATTTATATTCCTCAGCTCTGCCTCCTCCAGTGCTGTAGAGCCTTCTTCAGTTTGCACCATAGCAATTGAACTGCATTAAAACAGAGAAATAAAAAGGAGAGGGAAAGGGTAGTTTCCCAACTAAAACATTTCTGTTTCGCTCTTTAAGAAATAACAAGGTTAAACAACATTGTAAGTAACTTAGGTGGAACAAATAGAAACCATCCATCACAATGCAACCAGCATTAAATTTATGGAGCTCATAGATCTCACTTACTGTTTTATGCTTTTTTTTTTTTTTAATAATCTGACAGGATAAAATCTCCAGCTCTGGACACACCTGTTTGTCCATTGGCCTTAGACTATATGCCTGCAACAATGTCGTCCCCAGCCATAGAGACTGGAATCGGTCATCAAAATAACCCAAGAGGAGATGTGGAGCGGCATGCCTCTTACTAGAGACTCTGGTCTCAGCAACCACCGTAAGCTCTGCCGAGTTTCTACCATCCAGTCTAGTGGTTTCTGGAGCAGATCCATCTGAGAAGACCAAAAGGACAACAGAGCATGCTGGAGGGGGTGCATATGAGACCTATTCCAAGGGACCATATCTATGGCTGCTGTTATGAAGCCTAGTATCCGGAGATAGCGCCATGCTGTAGGCACTAGCATCGTCAAGAAGACTGAGAAGTTTTATAAGCTTCTGTTTGCATGGCTTGGGAAGAAAGACCCATCCCTCCACCATGTTGAAGCATATTCCCTAGTACTCCAAATGTTGAACTGGCTCCAAGTGACTTATGGAAGTTGAGGACCCAACCCATGCAACAACTGAACCACTTGATTCACCGCATTCTCTCCTTCCATTTTGGATGAGGCCCTGATCAGCCAATCATCCAAGTAGAGATGCACTAGAATTCACTTCTTTTGGAGATTGGATTATGCCACAACCATTACCTTGATGAAGGTGCACAGTGCCACTGCCAGTCCAAATGAAAGGGCGGAGAACTGGAAATGTCTCCCCAGCACATGGATTTTCAAGCATCTCTTCTGAGCTGGGTAAATTGGAATATGGTGGTAGGCTTCCATTAAATCCAAGGAGACCAGAAACTCCCCTGGCATGACCACCACAATGATTGACCAAATGGCCTCCATGTGAAAGTGTGGCATCTTCAAGACTGCATTGGCTGACTTCAGATCCAGGATCGGTCTCTATTCTTTTTGGGCACTGTGAAATATATGTATAGTGTATCTGCTCAAGCCTGATTCTGCAGGCAGAATGGGTTCTATGGCCTGAATAGCTAGCAGCCTGTCTACCGTAGCTCAGACTGACCACTTTTTCTGGCTGCCCAGCTGATGAATCCACGAAACGATCCGCCAAGGGGTAGCTGAATTCAAGTTGGTATCTGTTCTGGATTATGTCCAGTACGCAGCAGTCTAAGCTGATATGTGCCTATGCCTCCCAGAACTCTGTTAGCCTTCCCCCTAACTGTGGGAGTCTGGCTGCAGTCCTGGTGTCATTTGGAATTCTTGGGGGCCGAGGCGGGATGCAATCCGGAGGACTGGGAACATCTAGGGTTACCATACCTTTGTCTTGAACCCAGAACCACTTTCTGGGTGAAGAATCCGCCATATTACTGGTAAAAGCACCTAGAGCCTCAAAAATTATGCCGATTAGACCCTCAAGAATTCTGAGGCTCAGTGTATGGAACACACTAGTCATAAGAGCATCCAGACACTTTCCAATGAGCATCTGTTTCTTAAAGGAGAGTTTGCTTTAGGTGGCTTTAGAGGCCAAATCTCTCATCCATTGTTACATAGAAACATGATGGCAGTTAAAGGCCAAACGGCCCATCTAGTCTGCCCATCTGCAGTAACCATTATCTCTTCCTCTCTCTAAGAGATACCACATGCCTAGCCCACACTTTCTTGAATTCAGACACAGTCTCTGTCTCCACCACTTCTTCTGGAAGACTGTTCCACGCATCAACCACCCTTTCTGTAAAAAAAGTATTTCCTTAGATTACTCCTGAGCCTATCACTCTTAACTTCATCTTATGCCCTCTCATTCCAGAACTTCCTTTCAAATTAAAGACTTGACTCGTGCATTTATGCCACGTACGTATTTAAACATCCCTATCATATCTCTCCTCTGCCGCCTTTCCTCCAAAGTATACAGATTGAGATCTTTAAGTCTGTCCCCAAACGCCTTATGATGAAGACCATGCACAATTTTAATAGCCTTCCTCTGGACCGACGCATTCCTATTTATATCTTTTTGAAGGTGTGGTCTTACACAATTTTCTAAATGAGGTCTCACCAAAGTCTTATAGAGGGGCATCAATATCTCATTTTTCCTACTGGCCATACCTCTTCCTATGCACCCTAGCATCCTTCTAGCTTTTGTCGTCACCTTTTCAACCTGTTTGGCCACCTTAAGATCATCAAATACAAGGACACCCAAGTGTCACTCTTTTGTCATGCACATAAGTTCTTCACCCCCTAAACTGTACCGTTCCTTTGGATTTATGCAGCCCAAATGCATGACTTAGCATTTCTTAGCATTTAATTTTAGCTGCCAAATTTCAGTCCATTCTTCAAGTTTTGCTAGGTCTTTCTTCATGTTATTCACACCATCCTGGGTGTCTACTCTTTCGCAGATTTTGGTATCATTTGCAAAGAGGCCTGACAGTCCTTCAGAAATATCGCTTATAAAAATGTTAAAAAGAACAGGCCCAAGAACAGAACCTTGAGGCACACCACTGGTAATATCCCATTCCTCAGAGTGATTTCCATTAACCACTACCCTCTGTCATCTTCCACTTAACCAGTTCTTGACCCAGCCTGTCACTTTGGAGCCCATCCTGAAGGCACTCACTTTACTTATTAAACGTATGTGTCACTGTCAAAGGCTTTGCTAAAATCTAAATACACCACATCTAGCGCACTCCTTCTACCCAATTCTCTGGTCACCCAGTCAAAGAAATTGATCAGATTTATCTGACAAGACCTACCTCTGGTGAATCCATGTTGCCTCTGGTCCTGTAATCCACCATTTTCTGTTTTAAAAGGACTTCCATTAATTTGCTTAATACAGAAGTCAGACTTAGTGGCCTGTAATTCCCTACTTCTTACTTACTTCCACTTTTGTTTAGAGGGACCACATCCTCCCTTCTCCAGTCCTCCAGTACCACTCCGAACTCTAGAGAAGCATTGAAAAGGTCAGTCAGCGAAGCCACCAGAATTTCCCTAAGATCCTTTGGTACCCTCGGATGCACACCATCAAGCCCTATCGCTTTGTCTACCTTTAATTTAGCTAGCTCCTCAAGTACACAACCCTCTGCAAATTGATCAGGGTCTACCACTCCTCCATCCCTATTTGCATTTGTCTTTTGCAATCCCGCTCCTGGTACTTCAGTCAAATACAGGACAGAAATATTTGTTAAGCAATTCAGCCTTTTCTTTATCAGCTTCTTCATATTCTGTCCCTTCACTTTTGAGTCTCACAATGCCACTTTAGCACTTCTTCCCATCACTGATATATCTAAAAAAAAGTCTTGTCTCCTCGTTTAATCATGTCAGCTATTTTTTCTTCCGTTTCTATCTTTGCTTTCCTGACTACTCAACCAGCCTATTTTAACTTTTCCAGATATTTTTGCCTGTCTTCTTCTATCTGCGCTCTTTTGTAGTTTATAAAAGCTAACTTCTTATTCCTTACCTTCTCAGCTACTACTTTTGAGAACCAGAGCGGCCTTCTTTTCCTCTTACTTTTACTTACTTGCCTCACAAAAAGGTTTGTCATCCTTACAATAACTCCTTTCAGTTTTGCCCACTGGATTTCTACTCTTTCCAGACATTCCCATGCAGACAATTCCTTGACATAATCCCCATCTGAATAAATTTAGTTTTCTTTAAGTCTAGAAACTTTACATTTGAAGGAGCCCTCTCTATAACCGTACCATGCAGTGATCACAGGATGCCAGATGATCACCCACTATAATATCAGAAACACTTTCCCTGCTTGTAAGCACAAAGGCCAGATTCTCAAAACTTAAGGTTGCCTTTAACGCAGTCACTAAACTGGTATCAGCCGGTTTCGCCTGCATGCATTTTAGTGGTGGATTATCAAGATGGCTTATTGCAGTCTTTTGTGAGCTTTCTAACAATCTCCAACACTTCCATGCAAATGGGCTCTTCAATATTTAAATGAACACTCCGGTGGATTCTTCAACATCGCTGAGGCCCACTCTCTCCTGCTGCCAAACAACACTTCCCCAAAAAAATCTCTTCCTCTGGTTTCCTACCTATTGCTGTCCAGCATTTCTCCCTCTCTCCTGCTGTCCATCATCTTTTCCTCTCTCCTTTGTCCCATAGGCCAAAATGTCTCCCTCTCTTTCTCTCTACTCCACCATTCTATCTTCTACATCTCTCATTTCTTTCAATGCATCCAAGATCCAACATCTTTCCTTTTGTTTCCCTCTCTCTCCTTCCTCCCATGATCTAGTATCTTTTTTCCCTCCTCTTCATGCAAGCATCTTTATTTCAAACTCCCCCCCAAAGGCAGTCTGATATCTTGTCCCCCCTCTCAAACCCCTTTTCCCGATTTAGCTCCACTTGCTTTGCAGCAGTCACCAGGTGCCAGCAGTGATTCACATTCACTATCTGCCACTGGCTAACGACTTCTCTTTACCATGTTCTGCTTTATTTGATGTTACTTCCTGTTTCCTCAGAAGCAGGACGTGGTAGAGAGGAGGCATTGGCTGGTGGCAGTGACTGCTGCAAAGCAAGCAGAGGTAAACTTGGGGAGGAGGGTTGAAAGAGAGAGGGGGACAAGATGTCATACCTTTAGGCATAAATTTTTGAAGGTCTCTGAAATTTAGGTGTTGGGATAATGCATGCTAAACCCAATTCTATAACAGCAGATAGTTATGCACATACCCCCCCAAAAAAACCCAAAAAAATTAGGATTATCATACATCTGGATTTACCTGGATATGTCCCTTTTTTAGAGGAATGTCCAGGTGTTCGGACAGTTTCATGGGCTGGAGTGAGTTTGTCCAAGTTTTGGACTCACACTTTCCAGTCCCCCCCCCACCCCAGAGTCTTTCTTCATGGAATGCCCCAAACAGATCACATTCTAAAGTCCATCAAGTGCTGCATTTTAATAAACAGCTGAAATCAAGAGTGTTGCATCGATTTGAGGTTAAAAAAAAAAAAAAGAGTTTCAGTCCTGGCCCTACGCTTGGACTCACTAGGGTCATGAGCTCCCTGCCCCTTCAGCTATGCGGATGCACTTTGCCGCTTCTGCTTCAGGGGAGGAGACTGTCCTGGCTGTTGGTGTCTCATCTCGACAACATGGGCCTGGAGTACCTACTCGTGCACCTACATGCACAGCCCCTGCTCCAGCGGCCATCTTTTCCTAAGCGCACGTGCACGTCTGTGTCCTGCCACCAGAGCAGTATGCAGGCTCCTGTGAGGAATCAATTCTTGAGAAGATGACTCTTGATGAAAGGAAGGGGAACCCTCCTCCCTCCACTAACCCCAGACCAGAAAGCAGAGAAGAGAATGGACACAGCAACTGCTGGCAAGAGTTCTCCCCTCAAAGAGAAAGTTCCCTCCCAGAAAAAGACCCTTGAAGAACTTCAGGCAGCAAGACATACAGATAAGCTACTCTCTTCCTGCTTCTCACCACCTCTAAGCCTCTTGGGCTCCAGCAGCGCTGCATAAGCCCTCCAGACCAAAAATAGCAGAGCTTTTTATAGTTCTCTCTACATGCCTTACAGTGATGGATCTCTTAGCCAGGGCCAGCCTTAAGCAGGGGCAACGGGGCAGTTGCATAGGGACTAAAGAGAGGGGCAATACACTGGATGGAAATGGAGAGATAGAGGGCACACTGGATGAGAAAGGGAAGGGGGGGACACTGGATTGAAGTGAGAAGAGAGGACCTGCTGGATGAAAGGGGGTAGAGAACAGAATTAGTATATGTATGTGTGTGTGTGTGGGGGGGGGGGGGGCAGTGGCAGGGCCATATGTCATCTTTTTTTTGTCTTCAGAAATATGATAACCTTAACCCCAAATTGATTTAAACGGTCAGCGTTGACTTTAGCAGTCAGTTAAATCAGGCCTATGTTTATCCGCTGAATTGATGAAACCATAAATATAATGCTGATTGTGGATAGTGCAGCATTGCATTTTCAGATCTAGCACCAGCAAGGGGATTTAACTATGCTGCCTGCTGCTGGCTGAATATTAGCCCCTTATAAGCTGGTATAACCTGCCTGACATGCCTCTGACCTGCTCGCACCCCTCTCACATTTATGCTTTCTTTGAAGTTGCACATTCTGGAATTTAAGCCTTCAATTTATAGAATAGTAACTAAGAGCTACATGTGTAAGTACTAATTAGACCCAATTAAGGCAAATTATAGCCTATTACTCCTTGACACCAGTTATCGGCTCATTATTAAACTGTGTGTGCAATTAACCTTATTTTATAAGTTTAGTGTGCAAATTTGCATGCTCATCACAAATTTGGGCATGCCACTTCCTAGAATTAGGACTATGGGCTAGATTCACGAACCTGCCTGATCCGGGCAGGTCCGATGAATTCTTGAAACCCCAATATGCAGATGGGAGCAATCAGAGGAATGCCCACATCTGCCTGCCCGGATCGCTCGATAGCGATTCCAGCACATGTGCTGGACCTCTGGGCCCAGCATAGATTTTTTTTTTCCTCATTAGAAAGCTCTCATCATATTTAGGAGCTGGGAATGTGCAAACCCTTAGGGATATGGGCAATGTTACTTTTAAGAGACGTGGAACTAGTTAGCACACCGAAAAAAAATCAAATGTTTGAACATAATTATTGCAATGCAGGGAGGTTTTGCATGTATAGGATGTAACCCACGGAAGAACTCACTAATTTCCTGTAAGCGGCACTTGTGACCCTCAATGCAATGAGCTCCACCGTAGCATTTTAAGCGAGCCAAGCCCATGCATATTTTTTTTTTCTTTTTTTAAGGAGCCCATGATTTTAACCTGCTTAAACCCTGTGGGTTAAAACCACGGCCTTGCACTGCGGGGAAGAGTGGGAGAGTTGGGGCAGGCAGGCAGGCAATTAGGGCAGGCAGTTCGGAGCAGTGGGAGTCGGGGCTGCAGGAGGCTTTTGGGGCTGCAATTTTTTTGTTTTTATTTTTTGCTTTTTTCATCGGGGCAGAGCAGGCAGAAGACCTCTCATCAGTGCGGCAGGCAGGAGAGATTCGGGGCAGCAGAGAGCAGGGTGTGCAGAGAGAAGGGCTTCGGAGAGTAGGAAATACGTTTTCGACTGGTCCCCAGCAGTTGCTTCTTGGGATGATCAGCCAGCTCAGTCGGTTCGGAAAATTTGGTTGGTGAATCGCGTCCCTTTCTACTTTGCATGCATTTCTCTTCATTTGCTTGCACAGATTCGAATCGGATCGCAGGAGAGGTTAGTGAATGGGGCTGGAGGGTAATCTGGTTGCAAAGGGGTCGCAATCCGATCGGTACACAATCGGTTTGCTTTGTGAATCTAGCCCTAAATGCTCAATCTAATAACTCTGGGAGTTTGTGACACCAAAGTTTAGTCATCTAGATTCAACTCTTTGACTTACACATTCCTATGGAGAAAACTGAAGCCATGGCTACTGCTTGTCACCTGACATTCTTCAGGTATCCATGTGGTCAAACAAAATAAAAAAAGCATGTTCCAGATGGGAAGAACCTGTACATAAAACAGGCCAAGAGAAAAATACAACACACAAATGTGCAAGTAAACATGCTGTGATTAAAACTATTATATTTTAAAAAACTATGGTATCTTGAGAATCTTTCTTAAATCGTACATAGTGTTCTGGTATTAGTCAAATATGCTTCTGTGCTAACCTTTGTAAATATTATTTCCTCACTGGGAAAAAGATTAGCTTCCAGGAAGGCCACCTTAATGTTTCAAATGTTAACATACTTTATTTTCTTAATGCCATTTTAAAACATATTTGGAAATGAGCAAAGAAAAAAAAATTAACTTCATGCTTACTTAAATGTCTGCAAGCCATCTATTTTGTCAGCTTTGTATACAAACATATTTCAATAACTGCAATGATGGCAATAACATTTTCTTTATATCCAGATGTTTCCAAATTTTCCATTTTCCAACTGTGTTGAAAAACATTTTAAAGCAATATAACACAAAGTTAAAAAAAGAATAATGAGTTATGGTCCAAGCTAATGGCTATTTTCAATAATCACAGCTCTTATAAACAATACACCGTAAATAATATTCTAAATAAAATGTGAAGTGCTCAGAACCTTATAACCTGTGTAGCTTAGTGTAATCACTAAAACGAGGTTAACAAGGGGACCATCATAGCCTTCACAGTCCCCTGACCACCTGTAATATATGAAGAAGGAAAGATGTACTTATCTTGACAAGGTGGTCGTTGGTGAAGGTAATCCTCGTTCAAACCAACTGAAAACGTGTAATGTGATTATAAAAATTTTTTTCTTAGCTTGAGCTGTTCAGCCTATGGTCCCAGTCCCCCCGTCTCTTCGTCAGGGAGGGACATTAATGCTATTGCTGGGTCACTAAGACTGGACCGGACCAAAGATAAGGGCAGATTTGGTCCGGTCCAGTCTTAGTGACCCAGCAATAGCATTAATGTCCCTCCCTGACGAAGAGACGGGGGGACTGGGACCATAGGCTGAACAGCTCAAGCTAAGAAAAAAATTTTTATAATCACATTACACGTTTTCAGTTGGTTTGAACGAGGATTACCTTCACCAACGACCACCTTGTCAAGATAAGTACATCTTTCCTTCTTCATATATTACAGGTGGTCAGGGGACTGTGAAGGCTATGATGGTCCCCTTGTTAACCTCGTTTTAGTGATTACACTAAGCTACACAGGTTATAAGGTTCTGAGCACTTCACATTTTATTTAGAATATTATTTACGGTGTATTGTTTATAAGAGCTGTGATTATTGAAAATATCTATTGATTATCATCACAGAGTTAAACTAATTATTCCTCCTGATATATATTTACCAAGCTAATGGCTACCATATACAAACACCTGCGCAACTGCTTCACGCAGCCTAGTAAGCATCCTCCTTCATTTACAAATATTTTTTTAATTGAACATCTATATTATCTATATCAGAGGATTAAATATTGATTTTCAAATTCACTGACAAATTGAACATTGATACACAGACATTCTTTTATCTGAAATAACAAATTGTTTGAAAAAAACTAATAATAATAATCATTTCTATAGTGCTATTACATATACATAGAGCTGTACACATTGCATGCAGATACTTTCTCTGTTCCTAGAGCAATGGAGGGTTAAGTGACTTGCCAAGGATCACAAGGAATGTAGTGAGAATAGAACCCAGTTCCCCAGGATCTCAGTCCATTGTACTTTCATCAGGTTACTTCTTCTAGGAGAAAGGTGAGTGACCTAACATCTAACTTGTATTCACTGCACAGGGCAGAAACTAATCAAAGAGGCCAATGCCTTAGTAGGTGTGGAGAAGCATTTTGAATATGACATCTAAATATGAGTTTAAACATTTTGTGGAACACACAAAATATCTAAAGAAACAAGAACATAAAAATAGCCTTACTGGGTTAGACCAATGGTGCATCAAGCCCAGTAGCCAATCCTCACAGTGGCCAATTCAGGTCACTAGAACCTGGCCAAATCCAAATAGTAGCAATATAACATGTTACCGATCCAGGGCAAGCAGTGGCTTCCCCCATGTCTTTCTCAATAACAGACTATGGACTTTTCCTCCAGGAAATTGTTCAAACCTTTCTTAAAACCAGCTACATTATCCGCTCTTACCACAACTTCTGGCAATGCGTTCTCTAAGTGAAAAAAATATTTCCTCCTATTGGTTTTAAAAGTATTTCCCTGTAACTTCATCATGTCCCCTAGTCTTTGTAATTTTTGACGGAATGAAAAATCAATCCACTTGTACCCGTTCTACTTCACTAAGGATTTTGTAGACTTCAATCACATCTCCCCTCAGTCGTCTCTTTTCCAAGCTGAAGAGCCCTAACCTTTTCAATCTTTCCTCCAACGGGAGGAGCTCTATCCCCTTTATCATCTTGGTCGCTCTTTGAACTTTTTCTAGTGCCGCTAGAGATATCTTGAGATAAGGAGACCAGAATTGAAAGCAATTCAGATGAGGTCACAACATGGAGCAATACAAAGGCATTATATAACATTCTTAGTCTTGTTAACCATCCCTTTTTTTTAACAATTCCTAACATCTTGTTTGCTTTTTTGGTTGCCGCTGCACATTGGGCGGAAGGTTTCAGTGTATCATCTACAATGACACCTAGATCTTTTTCTTGGGCACTGACTCCCAAGGTGGACCCTAACATCTGGTAACAATGATTTGGGTTATTCTTCCCAATGTGTATCACTTTGCATTTGTCCACATTATTAAGAGTGTCTCCACACTACAGGCTTCCCTAAAACCAAACTGATTTTTATCCAAACAACTATTGGTTTCTACAGATTCTTCCAACTGTGGCAACACAGCCTTTTCTAATACCTTTGCCAAACATATTACAGTAATTTGTGTATTTTCACATAATTTCCTAGAAATCCTAGGTAGGTAAATAAATATTGCACAAACTAAAGCTAGTTGTTGATTTTCCACATGAAATTGTATTTCCACTGGTGCTTTTTAAAATTATGACATCTAAAATTGGCACACCCTACTGAAGTATGCAATCCAGACACTGGCATAAACACCCCAAAAAATGTTCTGCAGCTTCAGTGGCACAACCTGACCATAGACAGGACCCCCATCATGTCAGCCCCATTCAAGGCCAGTTATATGGCGAAAACAAAGTTTTTTATTCAATAAAAATCCTCAAGATTCTGACCTACTGTACATTTTTATCATGTTTTGGTTACCAAAGTGACTTCCTCCTGAGGATTATAGTTATAAAAGGGCTGTGGCTCACTGGTTGAGCTGCTGCCTCTGCACCCAGAGGTTCTGAGATCAAATCCTGGTGCTGCTCTTTGTGACCCTGGGCAAGCTGCTTAATCCTACAGTGCCCACCGCTTTGAATGTCAGCTTTGAAATGCCAAAGCGACAAAAAGTCCCCCATTCCCTTTCCCTATACAAAATAACCACAACAATATATAGTTTTACTGTTTCTGCTCTATCTACATTTTCCACTTCAAGAATACAATCCGATTTGAAAGCAATTATGACTTAGAGTGAGACAGAAACCAAATTCTGAGGTTAATGTGCAGTAAAGAATAATACAATACTAACATGTCCAGTTGACTGATGAGAGTTTTTTGATCTTGAGTCGACAGCCTGTCTAGCTATGCTCTGTGGTTACAACATCTAAAGGGATAACATTGCAGAGGTTTGGTGGATTTTCCCACCAGAGAAAAAGTGCTTGTGCTTCCAAACACAGAGGGATCACGTCAAAAATTACTTTTTGGATTTGTTCCAACTGCCAGAAATGCATTTTGAATTTTTCTCATGTATGATTTTTGTTCATTGCACAGTTATCTAGGGTCGAAGACATACACCCCTATACCATCACTTACTGCTCCATCGGTACTGATTTACTGACATCCAACCTGAAACAAAAATTAGTAGAAAGCAAACTTCTAACAAATTCAGAAATAAGAGAACCATATTAATCTCTGCAATATACCAGCAGATATCTTAGGACCTGACAATTACTCAAATGGGATGGACAGTTGGGTCAATTCTATGAGTTTGTGCTTAGAGATACTCACTAAATACATAGGGTTACTAGACGTCTGGATTTCCCCGGCCATGTCCTCCTTTTGAGGACATGTCCGGGGGTCTGGACGGCTTTTCCAAACTTGGCACTTTGGATTTTGAAAAGCTTCTATTAAATCACCGTCGGGCAGGAGGGCATCCGCACATGCGCAGATGCCATACGATGTCACGTGAATGCGCATATGACATCATCATTATGCGTCTCAGAAGAATTTGTTACTCCACTGATGAATTTCGCATCCAGGCTAAAAGCATGAAACAGAGGTTCTATGAACGGGGTTATCCTAAAACCACTATACAGCGAGCATACTTGAGAGCAAAATATGCTCATCATCATCTTTATCATCCAATATGGTAGACACAAAGAGATCAGTGAACCCATCGCATTTGTCCAGAGATTTTCCACCTTAGCTCCCAGAATTAACAGTATTATTCTAAAGCACTGGCATTTTGTAAAGCTAGTATTACCTAACATTGGTGATAAACCTCTATTTTCCCACACGCTTGGTAGAAATATAGGTGAATCTATTAATCATAGGATCATAAAGGATTAATCATAGCATCATAAAGGAAATTGTCCCTAGAGTCCAGCCAGGTCACTTTGAATGTGGCCATTGCCAGTGGTGTTCCTATACTCTCACCTGTGATACATGGGTTCATCCCAGCAAAGGCAAAATTTATCAATCAAAAGCTCTATTAGCTGCAACTCAACTTTTGTAATATACATGATACAATGCCCGTGTCCTAGGCTGTATGTGGGCCGTACTACTCGCCCTGTGAAAACGCGTTTAACAGACCATAAGTCCAGGGTTAATACTGTAAATGAGACAGCCCCATTAGTTTGCCACTGGAAAGTATTCAATCATACTTTGCGTGACTTAAAATGGAAAATATTGGAAGCCATACATATTGGGTGGGAGGGGAGAGGACTTTAAATATAAAAGAACTGCGGTGGATGTTCGAGTTAAACTCGATGTCTCCTAATGGGCTCAATGAAGTCACAGATTGGATGATGAAAGCAGAATTATATGAAAAATCTAAGGAGTAAAGTTCTGCTATGGTAGCTCTATCTGTTTCAATTTTAGCGGGAGGTTTCCTCTGTCATGTGGGTCGATGACGCTGGAGGGGTTCCCTATTTCTGTGTGAGGTAAGAACGCCGCAGCCATCTTGGCACTATGGCGGCTGTTAATGAATAGTCTTGCAAACTGCTTTGCTCATGGTAAGAATGTTATTTAAATATTTCAAAACGAATGGCATTTATCTTAGAGATATTTCTGATCTTAATTAGTCTCCTTTTCTCTTTTAGAGTATTCCTGACCTTGATAAAGAAATTCAAAATGTGTCGGCAAGGGGAATTATTTAAGAAAAGCTAAGCTAAGTAACATATATTTAAAAAAATAATGATAAAACAAAAATAATTTCAATGAATGCCAGTATAGTAACTTGTTATGATAAATGTTGCTGGGATTAATACCGCTGTGAGTTAGATTACCTGAGCGGTGGTCTGAGGATCCCTATAAACATTAGAAATTCTGGTTTCTGGAAAATTACCCTCATGGAGAAATATTGGGAGTGAGGTTGTGAGATGCTTTAATCTGCAAATTTAATCCCTCACTCGTCGTTACAATTTCCAGATCATTTATAAATAAATTAAATAGCATCGGACCCAAAGCAGGAGGGTTTGCAGTGGATTTGAAACCACCAAGACTCTTTCTGAACACTTATGTTATGGTTTGGGATGGCATGAAGGTGTTGGGGTGATGTAGCATCAGGAGACAGGACAGAAAGCCAGTGTGGCTCAGTGGTTAAAGGCTCTTCTTCTATCTTCCCAAAATTGTTGAGTATATACCCCAGCACACACTCCTATTTTTTTAGTAACAATGTGCCATTTAGGTGCATATTGATGATGTCACAATGATGTCAAGATTGTGCATCAAACATGTCCACTTGCTCTGAGCCACAGCCACAGCTCTGAGTAGGGTTTCTCTTCTTATTTTCTTAAACTTTGGGAATGAAGTTTAGTATGCAATATTTTTTTTTCATGTGCTTTGATTGAGTAATGCATTATTAAACATCTTTTTATATTATTATCAAAGAGGAGTACTTTACCCCAAAAAACAGAAGACCCATACACCTATATGTGGACGCCTCTGGAAAGTCTAACTCACGCCCAATGCATGCCCAAAAGTAGACCTGGTTTTGCAACGCCTACATTTTAGGTGAAAATATGGACATCTTAGAATACTTAAGAACGCTGAGCACCATGTGATTTTGTAAATGGACGTTCATATTAAAGCCATGCCCATCCCATTAGGCGTGGATTTTTTTGATGTGCGTCTATGAAATTGTAGATGCCTATTCTGTGAATCGTGCACAGCCTTTGGATGTCCATCTTCTAATTATTGCTTATTAAAGTTGTTAATTGCACTTATTATTCAATCTATTTGGACACCTAAGTTTGTGGACGTCTACTTTAGGCATCCTTTATTGAATTTGCCCCACAATGTAAATAATATGGAGGCTATAGAAACTATAAATCTGAAACAATGCATGAAATCTGCCCAGAGATTATTGTGATTTCAGTGAAATCTGAAGTGCAATATAGGGGGAAGGGGGAAATCACTCACAGTTTAGTCTGAGAATAAAAACAGGTGATATAATTTTATAAGCTTTTAAAATATAGCTATATCAACATATAGGGTAAGCCAGTTAAAGGCAAGAATTCCAACAGATGAAGCAGGGACATAGGGTGACGGGAGAAAAGAAGAAGGGAATAAAAAGATTGTTTGAAGATTGAAATGAAGAGCAGGGAGGATAGAAGGTTTACGCTTATTCCACAGTAGGTATAAAGGAGACTAAAAAATGAATATCAAAGAAAAGGATTTGGCACAGGAAAGTGGATAGGATATAAATACATTTTGACAGGATACACAGGACATCACTGGAAAGTACAGATGCATCAGGTTGAGAACAGAGGAAGAATAAGGAAGCATGGATAAGGAAATTCAAAAGCTTAAGATAACTTCAGATAAATTGTGAGCAACTGAAGATTATGGAAGAGGAAATAGGGGAATGGAAAATAAGAAAAGGAGTGGATGTATTCCAACCAAGGAATAAAGTTGAACTAATCAGCAAGTAATAGAAAAAGACAGGGAATATGCAGATTTGTTTTTTTAACATCTAGTTACAAGCCAAGTATAAGCACACATAGATGACAGGCTAACAAAATCAGTAGTGACCAAGATGAATAGAGAATGTAAGGAAGGAATAGGTAAAAAGAAAACAAAAGTAGCAAAGTTTTAACCATACTCTATTTCAAATGACAATCAAGCATTCAACTGGCTATGAGATCACTTGAAACTTTGAAAAGAATATCCGAAGACAGCAAAAGGAGAAATATGATCTTCATCTAGCAAACATAAAGAAAAGCAAGACATAATTAAAGGATCTGAAGAGTGGAAATATAATAAAAAGAGAAGTTGATCAAGAAAAGAATGTAATTAACTTACAAAGCATAGCAAGAAAAGACCTCAGTACGTGAAAAACGTAAAAAAATGGCTCAATATAAACAGTGTCAGTTGTGTATGTAAAGGAAGGCTTTCAATTTAAAAAAATTCACCGAAACAAAACAAAACAATCATTTCATGCTTCCCTCTGTATCAAAATACTGAGTTCAGGCAATGGCGCAATCCCTGACCAATTGCTGATTGCTTTATGATGAACAATAACTACCTTGATCCTGTTGGGGGTGGAAGAGCTCAATATACATTTATGTTAGGAGGGTAGGTGCATAGAAGGAACCACATATACCTGCTCAGTGGGAAAGCGTACATGAAAAGTTTTCGTTTGACATAGATTTACTGTCTATTGGTTTTTGCTTTAACAAAAAACACTGAGTTTAAAAAGAGTAAGGATGGTGTGCTTAGCCGAGAACAGGACTTGTGATTGTTAAGAGCTGGCTTACCTAAAGCCTCACTACAAGCAGTGAAGGGGGTGACTAATCCAAGAAAAGTTACAAATATGGAACTGCAGAGGAAATTAATATTTATAAACATAGGCACTCTAGGAGCTATTCTATAATGGTGCTAAATTGGCCCATAAACAGCAAATCAGCATAGAATTACACTTATACGACTCACCCTGTTATAGAATAGCGCTTAAGTGTTTCCACGTGGATCTTAAAAGGGGGTGTGATGATGGGAAGGACATAAGTGGGTCAGGGGCATTCTCTCAAAATGCTTGCAGTGCTACAGAATTTGGAGGATCCATGCCCAACTTGCCCTTTTTGGAATGCCATACCGCACCAATTTTTGAGCACATTTACTGTGTGCAGTTGCAAGGAGGAGGGGTAGGCACACATGTCTTCCAATCACATGTACAACTTAAAGAATACTGTAAGTTGCGTGTGTTGCTTGCTGTACCTGAGCATGCCCATTTACACCTGCTATTGACCAGAAAGTATTCTATAATGGAATGTGGGCATCCAGATAAGAACTCCCAATGTTGGAATGAGGCACCTACATCTAGGTATTAACATCATATTGATTTGTTTTTCACAAATATAGAAAATATAAGCAAGAAAGAAATAGAGGAAATAATTAAATTAAGGGGGGATTTAAGCATGAGGCAAGTGATAATACAATTTAAGTTAGCATGAAAGATAGGAAAAATGCAATATCATTCAAAAGAAGAAGAGACTTCATATGGAAGATTAGGTTCTTATCTAGATAATCTTCTTTCTGTTAATCTTCTCAGGAGTCCATATGTTAGGTGTTCAATCCAAACCCACAAACTGGATCTTGTAGAAGTGTGATACTCAATTTTCAGTATTTCCCACATTGTCAGTGCAGTATAGAGCCCCCTTCAGTTTTGTCCCAAAGTAATCGATCACTGGAATAAAACACAAAGAAGGGGTATGGGGATCTTCCCCACCGACATTATACAGTTCTGTTCTGCAGCTTATAAAAGAACGATTAGTAATAAACATTTAAACATGCAAAACATAGCAGCAATATTTTTTATAAAGTTCAATATATTTTATTAATAATTACAAATATAAACAAGTCATGACTCAAGCAGTTCACAGAAATGATTTGCAAAACAGATTAATTACAATAATAAGTATACAAATAATGTTGACACAGGCTAAAAGTATCTAAACATAAGAAAACTACCAGCATTTAAAATGAATATTTTTTTTTTTTTTTGGGGGGGGGGGGGGTAATATACATAGTAGTAATATTAATCAACCTACTGTGTGCAACAAAGGAGCCAGAGGCAGATTAATACACTTACATACACAGGACAATCTTGCATGAGGCCAGCTGGCTGGCAGGAGAATTCCAGGTCTGGAAGTGAGAAATATCTGAGGCAGAAAAGTAGGTGTAACTGAGGAAAACAGAGTGCGAGCTGCACGGACTTCAGAAAAGATTATCCAGGTAAGAACCTAATCTTCCATTCTGTTACATCTCGTTAGGTGACGTATCAAAGCAATGGCAATGTCTAGGGTGGGACAGAAGAGCCTCCCTGCAACACCGAAGCCCCAAAGACGTCCTCTCGCCACCACATCCACTCTGTAAAACCTCTAAAAGAGAAGACCAAGGAGCTGCTCTACAATTTCAGCTAGAAGGACTGACTGAGACTCTTTCCATGAAGTTGTGACACTCCTGGTGGAATGTGCTCCGAGAGAAACTGGCGGATGCTTACCACAGGGGATGTATGTCAGCGAAGAGGCCATACAAATCCATCTTGCAATAGAGGCCCTAAACACTGGCCTGCACGTCTTGTAGCATGGCCGTCCCTTAGAGCAAGGCAGGGACCGGCACACAACTACTATATAGCCCCGGCATGCTTCCCCAAGAGGGAGGAAGTCCCTGTTGTGGAGAGCTTACCCAGTTTGTAACAGTCAGGATAATATCACATAGGTAAGTAGAATAATCAGGCCAAATTTATTTGTCTTTCAGACTTAGAAAAAACAAAACTAGGAAAAAAGAGTCCAAAAGTATGAACAATTGTCACCAAAAAGAAAAATCAATGTTCCACTCACCAGCCTGGTCTGGTCACCTCCCAAGTGTTCAGTTCATGTCCCAGGTAAGTAATACTACTTAATAGTGGCACCAACAGTACAAAGCACAAGTTCAGTATCAAGCAGTCCTTGGCACAAACACAAAAACCATATCTTCTCAATACTGAGGATCTTCACTCCTTTCCAGGTATTAAGGAGCAAAAGGTTGGTGGATTCACCAAAGTAGCACCTCGCCAAAGCAAAGTACAAAAATAAACCCTCAAAACCCACCACATAGATGTCGGGCAAATCCTGCCCCCAACCTTCAGGTCTTTTACAGCTCCAGAAAGGACAACACTAGCTCTGATAACTGCAGCCAAGCCTCTGCTTGCAGCGGCAGCCATCTTGTAACAACAGAAAAAAAAACTTTCAAAAGAAAACAAAATTTGCTAGCAGTTTTCCTTTCCAGCAAACACATGCAATTCACCTTCCCAAATAGTGACACTTATAGCCACAAAACATTCCTGGAGGCAATTAGTTCTCCCAGCAGTAAGGCAGCAAAACCAAAAATCAGAAATTTATTTTTTGCAAAGCAAGCACACAGTCACTTCAGCTTACTTCCATTGAATCTGGTAAAGCAAGTTCAGGCAGAGTATTCCAGTCCATGGCCTCTGGTTCCTGGTTCCTCTGGGACTCCTCTTCTGCCTCTGGGCTTTGCATTTCCACGTTCTCCAGTGCTTGGGATGGTGGAGGCTCCTCCAAAATGGGAGCTTCCCTGGGCTGCCTCCTCCTCTGGGACAACCAGCTCACTAAATGCCGCAGAGCTGAGGTGCCACGCCCAGCCCTGCGCGGGGGAAAGGCTTTCTGCAGCTCTGGCTGCCTTTCAGCCTGTCTGGTCAGCAATTTCAACCTGGGAGTTCTTAAAGGGGCAAAACCTGATTTCTCTAGGTTATGATCAAAGTTCTGTCTGGTCTCAGCCTGAACTTCATAATCCTGTTCCTGTACTGCAGGGACATAATGGTCAGCCCTAACCAGCTTCACCGGGTGGTTTCTGTGGTTCTTAACAGGCACAAGGCTGGTACTGGAGTCGGGCTTGTGACAGTCTGGACCAACTTATGAGCACAAACAGATGGTCAGAGAGACAAAAATCATTGGTCTTTTCCAAAAAGTGAAGTAAGACTCTTTGTACATCCAGCTTCTGTAATACCTTATCCTGCTTATTCTAAACCAGGGCTGCCCAAATCCGGTCCTCGAGATCTACTGGCAGGCCAGGTTTTCAGGATATCCACAATGAATTTGCATGAGAAAGAGATTTGCATACCAAGAAGGCAGTGCAGGCAAATCTCTCTTATGCATATTCATTGTGGATATCCTGAAAACTTGGCCTGCCAGTAGATCTCGAGGACTGGACTTGGGCAGCCCTGTTCTAAACAGTGGGTTGAAAATCAGGCAGACATAACCTCCTTGTTGACATGGAAATTGGAAACAACTTTTGGAAGAAAAAAGAGATCAGCATGGAGTGTTAAATCTGCATCTGTGATCCTAAGAAAAGTTTCTCTACAAGAGAGAGCTTGTAAATTCCAAAATATGTCTCGAAGAGACTATCACCACCAGGACCACTGTGTTGACAGTGAGGTCCAAAAAGAATGAGTCTTTCAAAGACTCATACAGAGCTTTAGTAAGTCCCTTCAAAACTGTGTTGAGGTTCCACTTTGGAAAGGGATGAAAAAGTAGGGGTCTCAATTGGAGAGCACCCCGTAAAATTCTGGTTATGTCTGGATGAGCTGTAAGTGAAACAGAACCATTGTGTGCCTGGAAATATGAAGACCACCACTTGATCCTTGAGGGAAGCCACTGCAAGCCCCTTTTCTAGACCTGCATGCAGGGAAAACAGGACAACCGGAATAGGAGCTTGCAGCGATTCCATCTTGTCTCTTTCACACTACTGTTGAAAAGCTTTCCAAGCTTTGGCATAGGCCGCCATAGTAGAGGGCTTATTAGTCCGCAAAAGAGTGGCAATGATCACATATGAATAGCTTCTTTGAACTAGGTCCTTGTGCTCAAGAACCATGTTGTAAGACCAAACCGCTGGGGATTCTCCATGGGAACTGGCCCTTGATTGAGAAGACTGTAATGAAGAGGGAACTTGAGGCCCCTGTCCCGCTGAAGAAATACCAGGCCTGGATACCCTGAATGGCAAGGCCAGTCCAGTGCTACTAAGAGCAGGAGACCTGAATGAATTGTGATTCTGTGGATGACCCAGCCCACCATGAGCGAAGGTGGGAAGACATGAAGAAAATCCTGGCTTGATCTGGGCTGACCTAATGTGTCGATGCCTATGTTTCCTGGTTCTGCTTTTTTGACTGAAGAAGCGTCAGACTTTTGAGTTCTGGGCCAAAGATATCAAGGCTATCACTGGTCGGCCCCCTGTGATGTACAATAAGCTGGGGAGTTTTTAATGCTAGCCGAATGACCTAAAGCTCTAGACAGTTTATGGGGAACTCCTTTTGATGGAACAGTCTCTGCCATGGGCTTCCCAGCCAAATAGACTGGCATTAGTCATGAGAGTCACCCACTCTGAAATTTGGAGAAGCATGCCCCTTGACAAGCAGCTCTTTTGAAGCCACAAACATAAGCTTTTCTTCGCTGTTCCTGTCCATGGGAACCGCATGTGAAGAAAATGACATTGTGGGGTCCACCGAGACAGAGGAGTCTGCTGAAGGGGCTGCAAATGAGCCCTAGCCCAGGGAACAATCACCAGGGAAGCTGTCATGTAGCCCAACACCTGAAGTCGAAAGTGCTAGGAGATCTAAGATTTGTTTCTGGAGCTTATGTTTGCTTAACTCGGGAAGAAAAACGTGACGCCCTGATACTCTGAGGGTTGTTACTCAAGGCGCTCACAGCCTGCAGTGGTTATCTGGTCACTCTGGATACCTTCTGGGCACTTATACCTGTTTTTAGATTACCTATGTCACAATGTATAAGTTCCGTCTAGGAAGTCTCATTAAACTTTCAATTATCGCTGCAGGATGACTAAGTTTAGGTCGGCCCACATCCTGCCCTAACCACTCGTCAAAAATACCCCTTTGCACTCTGGGCACACAGTGACAGTGAAAAGGCCTAAGCTGCTTTTAGATATGTCTAAAACCCGTTTTGATTATCCGCACTTGGACGACCTGTCTTTTTGATCAACCAAGTGCTAATTTAGGTGGGTTTTTAGACGTATTTTTGTTTCAATTATGAGCCCCTTAGGTTCCTAAAGCCTCTAAAAAGTTATCTCATTGCTTTCCTAATAGATTTCACGTTGCATTTTTTTTTTTTTTAATTAAGATACCCCTTGTCTACTTTCTTCCAGCTTTTTTTTTTTAAAAGAAGGAATAAAATATAAACATAAAGACCTCCCTCACCTTAACAGTCGGTGCACAAAAAAAACAACTAAAACCAAAGCAAATGAATGGAAAAGGACATAGGGCCTGTTTTACGAAGCTGCGCTAGTGGCTGCGCTGTGGTAATGGCCCCGAAGCCCATAGAGATTTAAAGGGCTTTGGGGCCGTTGTTACATGGCAGCCACTAGCGCAGCTTCGTAAAACAGGGGGATAGTGTTTCTTCCTTCCCCACCTTAAATTGTGGCTCAAATACTCTGCTCACAGAATGAAAGAAAAATATGTAAAATTAATCCAGTGTATCTCACCAATTGTAAGATCTGGAGTCAAAGAAAGGCAAACGGTATAGCCAAATCACAAACAGAAATATAAAATTGTTTAACAAATGACTGGGAATGTTATCAGACAGTTAAAAAATAAAACAAACAAATATAATCAATTAAAATTTCTGCTTCAATAAGCAAAAAGACAATTCATATAACCATAGATTACTATGAAATCATAAATATTCTCAATTTGAGTAACAAATGCCCATTAAGAGTCTGATTCTATAAATGGCACCTAGGTTAGGTGCCGCTAGGTATCCTAATCATGGATGCCAAGCGATATATAACTTGCTGTAGTTCTGCGTGCAACTTGTGTTTAATTGGTTTAAAATGGTGTGGTAATTGACGCCATTAAAAAATTATTTTAAAAACATATATTTTGTCAATTTAGATTGTGCACGGATTATCAGCACTGCGTCTAGCGACATCTATGTCGAGGTGCACTCCAATGCCTATCTGAAAAATAGGCCTGGTTGAGTTAAGCATCACTATGTGTTTTAGTTAGGCACTGGTAAATTAGGCCAGGAAAACCCTGGCATAATATACCAGCACCTACTATAAGGATGACTAGCTATGCCTAGGTACCGCTAGGCATGATTCTATAAAGGATACCTAGCAGTTGATCGCCAACCACGCAAAGCGGTGTCTACAAATTAGGCACCATTCATAGAATTAAGTCCTAAGAATCTATTGTTGCTTCTAAACCATTTAGAGAGAACCTGACATGTTTTGGAGAAACACTTGTTTCAAGAGTGTTGCCAATTACGGTAACAAAATTTGGGAAGGAACACTTATGCTGAATACAGTAAAGAAACCCTAACGTTACAGGATGGGAAGAAAAAGAAAATGATGGAAAATAAACACTCAAGAGCACCCACGAAAATCTTTTGTAAAAATATACTTTACCACCAGAATCAGAGGACAAATAAGCCATTCCCTGCATGCACCACCCAAACCTAAGTACAAAACAAGGAACCTCTGAAAATAAAAATAAGAGGCAAAGCTCTACAGTCATATTTTCCGCTATTCTGGTAAAAGCTACTCCAATACACAGGGTCACTCCAAAAGCTGACAAACAGGTCCATTTAAAATATATATAAAATAAAAAAATAAACCCATAATTAAACTAAAGCCAAAGGAAACAAAAAAAAACAACCCACAACACATCAAGAAATACAAAAACATATTTAAGTAAATAGCACTGAAATAGGCAAGATTTTAAGACTTGTAACAATACAAAAAAATGAGTAAAAATAGCAGCACTCAACAAAGGTACCTTTAAAACAGGGGTCTCAAAGTCCCTCCTTGATGGCCGCAATACAGTCGGGTTTTCAGGATTTCCCCAATGAATATGCATGAGATCTATGTGCATGCACTGCTTTCAATGCATATTCATTGGGGAAATCCTGAAAACCCGACTGGATTGCGGCCCTCAATGAGGGACTTTGAGATCCCTGCTTTAAAAGAACAAAAAAAACCTTAAAACCTGAGAAATCTTACCTTTAAAACAGCATAACCAGATCTACAAATAACAGGAACAAGCCTGTAGTGATTCTGTGCAGCAGCTCTGTTTGTTCTTAAAGCCTAATTTATCACACAGCATGAAAGATAATCAAAGGGTAATTGATATTTTCTTTTTATGAGGTGATTCCATTCATTTGTCAATCATTTCTGTGCTGCATGAAAAAAATTGGCTTGAAGAACAGAAATGATGCTGCTGCACAGAATCAGTGCAGGCTCTTTCCTATTATTTGCAAACCTAGGGCTCCTTTTACTAAGGTGCGCTAGCGTTTTGAGCACATGCAGGAAATTACCATGTGCTACACTGCGCGCTACACTTCTAGAACTAACGCCAGCTATTCCGTGCATTAAAGCCCTAGCGCACCTTAGTAAAAGGAACCCCTAGTTATGCTGTTTAAAAGGTAAGATTTCTCTGATTTTCAGATATTTTTTTTTTCACTTGCTTTTTTCAGCTCTGTTGTTTTCATCTATTTGTTTGGGAACAACTGGGTTTTTATTCAGTGCTATTTAGTTACATTATAATGGTTTTGCATCAAAATTGTTCTTTTTTTGGCTTTAGTTTCATCTAATAGCTTGTCACTGTAACTCGATATTTTTTTTTTAATACATGTCTGATTACATTTTTAGAGGAGCCGGAGTGAATTGGCAAGATTTACTGTAAACTGACCCGTTATGTTAGCCTTTGAGCAGAAGTAGCTTTTGTCAGAATAGTGGAAAATATGATCACAGTATTTTGCCTCTTCTTTTGTTCTCAGAGATTCTTTGTCTCATTCTTTATGTTTGGATGACACATGCAGAGGATGACTTATTTGTGCTTTGATTGATTCTAGTAGTAAAGTACATTTTATAAAAGCTTTTGTTGGGGATTCTTGAGTATTTGTTTTCTACCAATTTATTTTTTGTTTTGTTCCCTTCCCTTACCCTTAAGGTAGTGGCTCCCAAATCTGGTCCTAGGGGATGCTTAGCTAATCAGGTTTTCAGGATATCCATAATGAATATTCACGGGACAGATTTGCAGACACTGCCTCCGCTGCACACAAATCTTCTCTCATGAATATTTATTGTGGATATCCTGAAAACCTGGCTTGGTGTGACTCCAGGAGCCAGGTTTGTGAACCACTGTCTTAGAGTTGCTTTGCTCTACTCAACCTAGGTGACTCTATCCAAATTTTGTTTTGCATCTACTGTATAAACCTTAATTTGCAATAGCCCATAAGCAGGCATTTTTCCAGATCATTTCATATAAAGTTTAGGTTTCAGGTTTATTTACTATTTGATGTACTGCCTATCAAAATATATCTAAGTGGTTTCCGTACATATATTTATATATACAGTCAAACCTCGGTTTACGAGTGTGCCGGTTTGCGAGTGTTTTGCAAGACAAGTAAAACATTCGCAAAATCGGCACCTCGGAAACCGAGCTTGACTCTATTTATGAGCGCCCCTCCCCGCGATCCGGCATCCGCCCCCCTACCGCGATCTGGCATTTCCCACTCACCCACCCAAACACATTGTCTTACCCCCATCTGGCACCAACACCAGCACCAACACCAACGCACAGGACATGCCGGTGCCCGAAGATCTGCTCTCTACCTTGTGCTGGGCCTTGAGCATCTGCGCATACTCAAGGCCTTCTAGTTCTCGCTCTCTTGGTGAGAGCAAGAATTACAAGGCCTTGAGCATACGCAGATGCTCAAGGCCCAGCACAAGGTAGAGAGCAGATCTTCGGGCACCGGCATGTCCTGTGCGTTGGTGCTGGTGCCAGATGGGGGTGAGTTGATGGGTGAGTGGGTGGGTGAGTGGGGATGCCAGATCGCAGGGATGTAGAGCAGCGCCTGTGGCCTCGGGGGGGGGGGGGGGTAAGCTACAGCAGCACCGGTGCCCATGGGAAGGGGGGAGGAGGTGGAATGAATCAAGCAAGTTTCCCTTACATCTTATGGGGAAACTCGCTTTGATATACAAGTAACTTGGTTTACGAGCATGCTTCTGGAACTAATTATGCTCGTAAACCAAGGTTCCACTGTATATAAGGGACGGGAGTGTCATGGGATGAAAGAGGGTGCAGGAAAATTTGAACTACAATAATTGATAGGAAAGAGGGGAGAAAAGCTAAAGAATAGAGGGATATTTATTTTTTTTTCTCCTTCTGCTCAGGTCAGCTCCCTGACCACATCTGAGCTTTAGCACTAAGTGGAGGGGTCAGTGAGTAAAACTGGAGACTCGAACGTACGCATCTTCAAAGAGGAATGTTTTTAACTCTACATTAACCCCCCTTTTTACTAAACCACAATAGTGGTTATTAACACAGGGAGCTGCACTGAATGCTCCACACTGCTCTCGACACTCATAGAGTTCCTATGAGCGTCGGGAGCAGTGCTGAGACTTCAGCGCAGCTCCTTATGCTAATAAACAGTATCACGGTTTTGTAAAAAAAGGGGGGGGGGGGAATTTGTCTGAGGTTAAAAAAAATGTAAGTGTGAAGGAAGAGCATTCCAAAGTGAGGAACCTATAACAGAAAAGATATGGCTGTGTATGGTATCATATATGATATGACAAGATATATGATATGACAAACGGTTCTGCTTGCGGATAGGATTATAAGGAATAAGATAATATTCCAAAAAGGAGGGTATTCCAGTCTAATTTTAAAGATAAGAAGTAATATTTTATAAGCTAACCTTTTTGCTATTAAGCTGTAACTTTCAATTTTTTTTTTTTTGGACTGATAACATTCCCAGCTGCCATGTTGATTTTATACTTGCAAGATTAGAGAATTTTGTAGAAAGGAACTAAAATGTATGAACATTTTGTCTAAGATTTTGAAAAATGACAGAGAGAGGAATATTTAAATCAAAAGTTTATCAGGACATTAAGTACAGACATAGGTTCACGAACTGAAGGGAAAGCAGTGGTTTTCATCCAATTCAGGCACGTTTAGATATAGCACTTTCGGTGACAAACAGATTAAACTAGTTTCAGAGCAGAAGGGGTTCCAATATATAATCTCTAAAGTCTGCATAGCAGGGAAAAGAATGTGCAAGTTTCAAAACAACATTTTATACTTAAAAAAAACCCCAAACAAACTCAACAACATGGCAATAATGGTGACTGGTTGCAATGTTATTATAACTGAAAAGCATAAAAATGTACAATAATAACATTTTTTTAGTTTCCAGATGCTGTTGCTTCTTCAGGTAGTGTCTTTAAAATCCAGGACCTCAGGTTTTCTAGTTCTGTTTTGCTTAGTTCATGATAAAGATTAGGAAAGCTGTGAAATGATGTCGGGACTCCTAAAGACAGTAAAGCTGTGTTGGTCTCTTTGCCCCAAGAATGAAAAACGAGTTGATCCAGAGCTCCATGGCACTGAAACAGTTCAGGAAGTGAGCTATTTTCCTTAATTATCTGGTGATAAAACCAAAATACAATCAATGCAACAAAACCACTGTCATCTCGGCTTCTAATCTTAGGGTCTTCTTGATTCCTCTCCTTCTCTGCACATTTCCAAGAGACTGCTAAAATCTGTTGCTTCTTTCTCTATATTACCCTCAAATTTCATCCCATCCTTTCTGAACACACTATGAAAGCCCCCTCACACCTTAAATTACCGTAACCTGCTCCTCACAGGTCTCCCACTGAACCATCATTTTCCCCTTTCTGCTTATCCAAAATTCTGCTGTAAGATTTATCTTCCTTCAGTCACATAACACCTCCCCCCTCTCTCCTTCCTGTTTACCAAGCCCTCCTTCCTTCCATTGGAGTTCCTTTCTTTGTTTTTAATTCCTGTAAACCGTGTCGAGCTCCACTTCCGTGGAGATGACGCGGTATATAAACTTAAGGTTTAGTTTAGTTTTGGTCACTTCATTGGTTTCCCTCTCTGTTTCTGCATACAGCTCTGACTTCTCTAACTGACCTACAAGTATATTCATTCTGAAGCTCCTCGTTCTCTCTCCTTCCTCCCTAAAGCCCTCATCAAGAACTATTCTAAATTATTCAAACAAATGACTAAAGAAAGCAATGATTTGGGTAATTTTTGTGTGGAATTATATAAACAGAATAAGCGAGCCTCTTCAGTTTACAGAAAATTTAAATTTAAGAATGAGATCAGATGCTCTGCATTGGAGCATTATTTGGGAACATGAGTTGGGAGAAGAGGTAGATGAAGAACTCTGGATACATTTTTGGAATGGAATCTGTCGTCCAGTTTTATCTGCATCTCTAACTCAATCCTTGTTTTATACTGCTCACCATGCTCTATGGACACCATATAAACTGTCCAGATTACCAAAAAGTCGTTCCCCGGTATGCTGGTCTTGTAAATCAGAAACAGGGACCATTTACCATATGCTATATACTTGTTCAAATGTGAGCCAGTTCTGGAATTCTATATGGAGTAAAATTGAAAGTATATTCCATTTTCAGATTCCTTTGACATATAAAATTGTTATTTTACGGTCTTTACCTTTAAAGTATATTTTGCAAAAATCATAATATAAACTGTTTGATACCTTAATGGGTATAGCTTTACAACAAATATTAGCAAATTGGAAAAATAGTTCAGATTTGACTGGATATGCCTGGTGGGATGCTGTTTGTTTGACAAGAAAATATGAAGAACTAGCTGCTGTTAAAATGCATACTATAACAAATTTCAAAAAAGTTTAAACTAAAAAAAAAAAAGAACTATTTATTGGGTAAGTCACTTATCTGTGCCTTCTCCACTAGCCCCAATTTCCTTCCTTTCATCTTGCTGTACCATATAGTATGTCTGAAAGAGACTTCTGAGTTAGCACGTCTTGCTCTTTCTGGCCTTAATCAAATCCAGGTTAATAAAAAACCAACCCCCTTTTTTACAAAGGTGCACTACGCTTTTTAGCGCGCGCTAAACACGTGCTAAACGCTAACACGTGCATGTTATCCTATGGACGCGTTAGCGGTTAGCGCACGCATTGATTTAGCACGCGCTAAAACGCTTAGCGCGCCTTTGTAAAAGAGGGCCCAAGTTTCTGAAGCTGGTGCTCTCTCCATAAAGGTTTGAGAATAACTTAATTAGGTGCAGGACAACTGATGGCAAACAATGGAACTGTGAATAGCAGTAAACATGCATTTTCTTTTACTGTAGTTTAAAAATATACTTCAAAAAAAAAAAGAAAAAAAATTTAGATATGTTTGATACTTACTTTGTAAATAACAGATCCCTTGTTAAGAAAACTAGAAAGAGCAAATACTCCTGCTACATCTTGATAATACTTGTAAGCTAAATGCATTGCCATGGCTCCTCCCATTGAAAATCCGCCTGAAATAAAAACAATAAACCACACACACACAAAATATAAACTAATTCAATGATATCAGAAAAATGTATAGGGGTAATATTTGGTGGCAGTCAATTAGGATGCAAATGGTACAGAAAGGATAGAGACTAATATATTAGTACTAGTCTTTTAGCCCGTTACATTAACAGGTGCTAGAATATATGTCTGTCTGTCTTTCTTTCTTTCTGTCTCTCTCCCTCCCGCTGTCTGTCTTTCTGTCTGTTCCCTGGCCCCCTTTGTCTGTCTTTCTGTCTCTCTCCCTGCCCATGTGTCTTTCTTCCTTTCTTTCTGTCTCCCTGTCTATCTTTCTTTCTCCCTCCCGCTGTGTGTCTGTCTTTCTTTCTATCTGTCTCTCTCCCTAACCCTATGCAGAAGCAGCATTTCTCTACCCCCACCCCCACTTCCCTGTGCAGCAGCAACAGCAGCATTCCCTCCCCCTCCATTTCCCTTTCAGCAGTATTTCCCTCCCCCCACCATGTGCATCAGCAGCATTTCCCTCCCCCCACTTCCCTGTGCAGCAGCCGCAGCAGCATTCCCTCCCCCTCCATTTCCCTATGCAGCAGCATTTCCCTCTCCCACCCCAGTTCCCTGTGCAGCAGCAACAGCATTTCCCTCTCCCCCCCCCACTTTCCTGTGCAGAGGCTGCAGCAGCATTTCCCTCCCCACCCCACTTCCCTGTGCAACAGTAGCAGCGGCATTTCCCTCCGCCCCCACTTCTCTGTGCATCAGCAGCATCTCCCTCCCCCCAATTACCCTGTACAGAAGCTGAAGCAGCATTCCCTTCCCCCCTTCCCCCCTTCTCTGTGCATCAGTAGCAGCATTTTCCCCTACCCCCTTTCCACAGTCTGGCCTGCTCCGTTAGTCTTTTGCTGTCCCCCCCCCCCCCCATTCCCTTCCTTCCCGCATTCTGGCCGGCTCCCGGCGGCTCCTCTCACGACCGCCGCCTGCATCGGAAGCCTTCTCTGATGCAGGTGCGGCTCGCCCTTACCACGCCATCTGCCTGCCCCGAAAGTGTTCTTATTGCTTGCTTCCTTGCGCCTCCGGCTGCCCAAAGATTTTAAAATACAGTGGCAGGGAGCTTGTAGATGGGGGAATGGGAAACAAAGCCTGCCTCCTGCCAGTACCCCAAGAACACTTCTGAGGTAGGCAGGCAGGCAAATGTCGGGAGGTTGTTTTCGTTGCACCGCTGGCTGCCTGAAGTTTTTAAAATACAGCAGTGGGGAGCTGGTAAGTGGGAGAATTGGGAACTGGGGAGAGGTCAGATCAAGTTGAGAGGAGTGGGGGCTAGGGTTGGGTTGGCTTGGCTTTGATGGAGGGGGGCGGGAAGGAAGGAGGGATCCATGGCGGTAGTGGCTTAGGTGGAAGTAGACAGGCAGGCAATGTCCAAGCGGGGCGGGAAAGAAGGAGGGAACCATGGCGGTAATGGCTTAGGTGGAAGCAAGCAGGCAGGCAGGCAATATCCATGGTGGCACGTACCCCCGCTTAAAAATAAACTTTGGGCGTGAGGGACCATTGTATGCGCGCATGCCGGCCACAGACATACGGATCAGGGATCATGGATCACGCAGGTAAGAGTGCGCATGCGCGCTTAGCGTTTTATTATAGTAGATGTGTGTGGTGGCAGAGGGGAGAAATGTTAACTTGAATATAAATCATGATGTCCCTCCTATACCACTGCTCCCGCCACCTGGAACTGGCTCTCACTTACTCCCTCCCTCTGAACCCCCCTCCAGGACCAACATACCACCCTGATAGTCTAATGGTGTGCTGGGGCAGGAGCAATCTCCACTCACTCCTGTCCATCCCATCTCATAGTAAATTGCTGCTGGAAGTTGCAGCAGTCATTTGGGGATTAGAGTTGGCATGAGAAGGAGCATCACTAGAACACCAGGGTGATAACGTGGCCATTAGACTACTATCTCAATAGTTAGGGAGTTCAAAAAATATATCAAGTGCCTGTGTATCTTATTACACTCCTACTGTATTCATAAGGCTTCAAAAACAATACACCAAAGTAAACATTACTATAAATAAAATTATTTGTTATGGGAAGTACTCAGACCACCAACCCAAGTGTTCAATGTTTAATTGTACAAAGCATAGGTTACCTTTGGGACCATCATTGCACTTCCACTGTTCCTAACTGCCATTGTTATGATATTTAAAAGCTCAATACTCTCTCATACAGCAAAGTTTTAACTTTCACTTATCTTGGCAGATTATGTATTGGCACCATAATGCTTAAATTTGTTTCAAATTCTCAATCTTAAAGCGTGTCCCATCAAGCTGACCCCTCGACTCAAGTTTAGCTATAGAAAGCTTTGTCAGGAGGGGATGCTTATTTTAGCTTCAATTCCACAAGGGACTAAGAAATTGCTGTCTATGTCCCCTCCTGATGAAGCTTTCTATAGCGAAACTCCCGTAAAGCATTTGTAGGGAGTTCTCTTTAAAAAACTTTAAAATGACCATAAAGACTTTGTTATTCGATCAGGTATTTAACAATGGTTAGGTCTGTAGTTTTCACCAGCCTCTTTTTAAAATGGTCTCTGAATGTATGAAGGCACTGTCCTGTCCTTATTTTGTAGAGTTTTTTTCATGTTGAGTAGACTGTATAATGTGCATTTCTACGAGTCAGCATGTATGGTCTAACAAGGTTTATTTGTTTTTTTAAACTTTATTAATTGAGAAAATGATATGTATAAATTTACAACCATGTAAAACTGTTACATATTCAAATACAATGCTGTTTATAGTCATGATCTCCCTATTTCTCATACTATACATCATTTTGCGATAACAGAGACTTGGCTTTCTCCTGAAGGTTCTACTTCAGTTGTTGCCTTCTGCTATGAAATTTACCATTCTTTCATATACTGTATATACCTCACCAAGTTGTCCAAGGTTGTGGTGTTGGGCTGCTCGATCCTCTTCCAGTGTTTCCTTTTCTTCCATCTCAGTCTTATTCCTATTCTTTCTGTGCAGTTCACTCTGTCTGCCTACTCACTCTATTACCTCTCCAGGTAGCTATCATTTATTGATCCCCAGATAAGTCTCCTTCTTCCCTTCTCACTGACAGACTCCTGGCTATTTCCCTCATTCTTTCAAACTATCTTCCATGCTGATGATCCCTCTGACTCTTATGTTTCAATGCTCTTTGCTTTAATCTTTGACCTCCTGCTAGACTCTACCACTTCTACTCAAAAGCAAGGCCGTTGTCTCAAATCTTGCCTTTTATTAAAATGATCTCTCTCAGTTCTTCCCCTTTCTGATCTTCACTTGATAATTGTCATGGATAGCTACCTTCTCTCAGTTTCATTCAATCATGGACAATATATTTAGGTAAAAACAAACTTGCGGTCACTCTACCATTTTCTCATCTTTTCTTTCATTTACTATATTACGTATCAGAGTTTGTCAATGAGGAAGTTCTTTGTTTTGGAAACACTTGTTTCTTCTATTCCCCATCCTATATAGTGTACCAAAATTGGCTATAGAATGCCATTGGCTAAAATCCACAGACTAAGGGCTCCTTTTACTAAGCTGCGCTAGCGGTTTTAGCGCACGCGCTAGATGCTAACGCCTCCATTGAGCTGGCGCTAGTTTTTCCGCATGGCACGGGGGGCAGCGTGCGCTAAAAACACTACCACAGCTTAGAAAAAGGAGCCCTAAGTTCTTTGCTGTCTCTGATGCAGTAAACTACTTCTGACTTCCTCTACACCTCACTTTCTGGCTAGACCCACGAAGGGCCTTGGGCCCCCCCCCCAAAAAAAAATGATGAACTGTCTACTGATTTGGCTGCTGGTGAACCCCAAGCCCCACCAGCAGAAGCCCTCCCCAGCTGAATTTTGTGCTCCCCCTCCAACCAGAGGTTTGGCTATGCCCCTGACCCAGACTATGGTTGACTACTTCCACAACAAGATTCACTGCTTACAACCGAATTTCTCAGTTTACAACCTTGGTGTCATCTTTGACTCTTCTTTTTCTCTACCATTATCCAACACACCAATAAATCCTGTTTCTTTCTCTAGAACCACAAAACTTCTGCATCTTTTTAACCACACCATCACATCCCTTATCCATAACCTCATCACCTTTCACTTAGGCTACTGAACCCTCTTTTCACTTAAACCTATTCAAAATTTTGCTGCACAACTTACTCACCATCCCTCTTCTCAAATCACTTCTTTGTCTCCTTCACCATTTCCACATACAGCTCAAACTTCTTAATCATATATAAGTTTATTCATTCTGCAACTCGTCATTGCCTTTTTTTTCCCCCTCTCATCTCTCCTTACATCCTCCCTGGGAACTTGCTCAGCAGGTATATCACTCTTATTTGTGGCCTTCTGCTCCATCACCAACTCCACACTCCATTCTTTCTATTCTGCTATCTTTGTTTACCTGGAATAAACTTCTGGAGACAGGGTATCATGCTCCTTTTACTGGAATTACTGAAATCCAGCTTAAAAACCCATTTTCTTCAGGATGTTTTTAAATCTTAACTCATACTCTCCTGTTCATACTCATGCTTTTCACCATTTTCCATAAAATTGAAGCCCTCTCATTTGTCTAGTCTGTCTTAGGCTGTGGTTTCATGTAACAACAGGGAGACCGTATTGGATGCAGAGAAAGCTTCCCAACAATGAGTTGGAGTGGAGGGATTGACCTCTTTTCTCAACCCTGTTAATGCCTTATAAATACACCCCCGGGGAGTGTGTGGCACAGTGGTTAAAGCTACAGCCTCAGCACCCTGGGGTTGTGGGTTCAAACCCATGCGGCTCCTTGTGACACTGGGCAAGTCACTTAATCCTCCCATTGCCTCAGGTACATTAGATAGTTTGTGAGCCCACCGGGACAGACAGGGAAAAATACGAGTACCTGAATAAATTCATGTATATCGTTCTGGGATCCCTTGGGAGAACGGTATAGAAAAATGAATAAACAAACAAGAGCATGAGTGGGCCCCCAAATAAGTCTGTCATCTTTATTGATAACTTGAAAGAGCTGTGCATTCCAAAAGCTCCACTTCCTTTACCTTTTCAAGGAAAAATGAAGCTTTCTACCTGCAGTGATGACATTTTAATTAACTGAATTCCCTTTAGCACAAACTGGTTCCATTCTGGAAGCATAGAAGAATGAAAAATATGCACGGAGCAGAAGTTATAACCCCAAATGAAAGCACTGGGGAATAACCTGCACAGAGTGGCAACTACAATCTAACCTCCTCTGGGCAAACTAGATGGATACCACATATAATACACTAGGGGGCTCGTAATCGAAAGAGAAAAACGTCCAAAAACCAGCCTAAGTTGGCACTTAGACGAACATTTCCCAAATACGTCCAAGTGCCGATAATAAAAACGGGTTTTGGACGTATTTCTAAATGACCTAGGCCTTCATAGTGCTGCTGAACGACCAAAGCTAAACAGGGCGTTTCAGGAGGAGTGTCAAGGGCAGGAGTTGGGCGGGATGTGGGCCGGCTTAGACTTAGTCGTACAGCAAGTATAATCGAAAGTTATACAGCCCAGGATCAATGGAATTTGGACATTGTGACTTAGACCATGCAAAACATGGTCTAAGTCACAAAAACCACCTAAAGTCACCAGATAAGCTCTGCAAACACATAAAACAGACCCCCCACACACACTACCCCAGTGATCCCTGACCCCCCTCACCCCCATAAAAATATTAATCACACCTTTAAAATTCAGCCTCCAGACCATCATCACCTGGCATAGGAAAGCCTAGTTGTCCAGCACAGAGGCAGCTTAAGCCGTCTTGGGGGTGGGTTAGGGACTCATGGAGAGCAGGACCCATGCCCATAAGCCCCTGTAATCACTGCATTGATACTTAAACATGTGCACTCCCCTATACACCCCAAAACCCTTTTTTACTGGCATATAAGTGGCTCCTACAGCCATAAGGGCTATTAGGGTGGTAGATAAGTGGGTTTAGGGGATTCTGGAGGTGGTTTAGGGGGCTCACCATGACCTATAAGGGAGTTGTAATGAGGAGAAGACATGGCACCCTTTTTGTGAAGTTCACAGCAGTGCCCTGTAAGGTACCCTACTATTTAGGTGGCATGTCTGGGTGTTCAGTCCATCACTTTGCAGACCCCCTCCTACGTCCAACAGGGCTTGTTCTAGGCATTTTTGACTTGGACGAAAAGTTGGATGGAAATGTGGTATAAAGATGGATGATTATTTATGACTTGGATGACCAATCGGCAGGACGTATACTTAGACGATTTTCGAAAGAAAAAAAATTTTGGATGTATTTTTCGAAAATGTGTCCTAGGCTGTTTTTTCATTTGGACGACTTGCGAATTGGACCCAAACGGACTTAGACATCCCTTTCGATTATGCCCCTCTAGGTGTTTATGAAGCTACACCATCTTCAAAGGTCACTTATTTGTGCTCAGAGAACTGCTGTTAATAGAGACTACGATGAGCAAGATTAGCCCACCACCTAAACGGCTCGTTTCTCAATCACTGCACTAGTTCTCCTTTTGGGTGTTCAAATCTGGTCTTCTTATCACATGCAATGCTTTAAAGCTTTAATAAAATAACAAACAAACTTAAATGTGGTGAAGACTCAATGAGACATTATGTTATATGTCTGGGGTCCTGACGCGTTTCGCTAACCGCTGCTTCAGAGAACCCTGACCGATTAAAGGCATTTTAGCTCTTGCCCACACCGTCTCTGATCTCATTCATTCTCATGTACTAGATGGAGCCATTTTGGCCATCACACACTCTGTTACACCCAAACAGTTGATATATTTTTCTCTTAAAATGTCTAACACAAAGTGTTATCTTTATAGCTGTGTACTTAAGACAAAATATATCTTACATCTTGTTTAAGAAATGCATGCACTGAAAACTCATTACTACTTTTTAAATAGTTTAATCTAAATTTTGCACCAAGTTAGTCAGAAACTGGCAGGCCAACCTATAATTAGTCACTGGCAATCCTTTACAATGCAGTCACCTTCAGTGTAAGGGAATATTAGGTAATGCTACTTTAATGTGGCTCACACTATTTTTTTTTTTTTTTAAGTAAGCTCTTTGAATTCAGTTTTCCATAGTAAAGCCTGTAATTTATCACTCGATACCACAAAGGTCTCTAGGTAGATATCATAATTCTGTACAGATAATGATTTCAATGGGTATTTATAGCTGGTAGCAAACTATTATGATTCAAAGATATTTCAATGTAAGAATAGTTTGACATAATACATAAAACACATGTTGAATTAAGGGAGTTAAGTTTTTTTTTTTCTTTAGGTTTATTTCTAGTATTCCTGTATAGGAATAGCACATTTATTCCTTGGCAAATGGACTAAAATGTAAAATTCCAATGACTCATTATTTTCTTTTTTTTCCTGCTTCATGATTTCATAATGTCTTTACAAGGTTAAAGGCAATGTCCTTGCAATAGCCAACCACATTCTCGTCTTACCAAACTAGTGACATAAATTAATTTCTAGCCAGATCTCTCTTGGCAAAGCAGCCTGACATCTTTTAAGCTAACAACTAAAATGGCACAATTTTAGTTTTACTGGGGGAAAAAAAGGGTCTCTCTTCTCCCTGTGTATTAAGTCCAGGTGCAACCTTTTTTCATTTTTCTAAATCATTAAGGGTTCCTTTTACTAAGCTGCAGTAAGTACTAAGGTATGATTACTGCAGGTTAAAATCTACTACTGCAGGGTATGCTGAGGCATCCCACGGTAGTTTTGGCATCTGCGTGCTAAAAAATAATATTTATTTTTTAACACTGGGGGCAAGTTTGGGGGTGAAGAGTAGGCAGCAACTGATTAGCACACTGATTCGTGCACATGAGCCATAAACACCTACAAAATAGGCGTAGTTAAGGGCTCACATACTAATGGGCATGCATTAGTGGGAAGATTAGGGCATGGTCCGTATTGCACAAATGAAAAATGCAACATTTTACAGTCACACTAGTAGTGGCCTCAATGTGTGGGAAACCCATAAGCTAATCAAAGTGCAGGCCGCTTTTTAGCACAGCCTTGTAAAAGGGCCCTTTAAATTAAATATAAATTTCCCAAACTGTTTGTTTGGAATCCACCTAAGTTCTCTGAGCAGATAGCATAGTTACCCACCCTTAGCAGGTGTTCTCCGAGGGCAGCATGCATATATTCTGACATCTGGGTGGCATCATCCACGGAACCTGGCATGGACAGTCAAAAAGTATAATGTCACTTTAATACTTTAAGAATGCCCGTGCCACACGCATGCTGGTGCCTTCCCGCACCGACATGGGCTCACGGAACCTGCAGTTCACTAAGATAGCCAAGAAGCCAACTAAGGGAGGTGGGAGGGTTGTGGGAATATATGCTTGCTGTCCTTGGAGAACAGTTGCTAAAAGGTAATTATGCTCTCTCCGAGGACAAGCAGGCATTAAAGTCTCACATCTGGGATTCCCAAGCTGCCAGGATCATGCCTCTGAAAAGAGGGTTATTGACAACTGTCATGAGCTGGCAAAAACCATAAAGGGTTAGAGGGAAGTTGGCATTTAAGTAGAGAATACATTTTGTAAAACTTCTTGGCTGAATTATGCCATCTGGAATAATGATCCAAACAGTAGTGGGATACGAAGCTATGAATTGAGAATCAGGTGGCTGCTTTACAGATGTCCTCAAAGGGAGTGGAGCATAGATGGGCTAATGAAGTCCCCATTGCTCAAACTTTATGTGTAAGGACATGGCCTTCAAGCATCAGCCCAGGCCGAGCATAGGCAAAGGAGATACAGTCTGCCAGCTACGTAGATACGGTTCTCTTGATGACGGGATCTAAGTTTGTTAGGATTGAATGACAGAAACAGTTGTAGGTAGATAGGAACAGAGTGGTAGGGAGGAGAGTGTGGCGTAGTGGTTAGAGCTATGGCCTCAGCACCCTGAGATTGTGGGTTCAAACCCCGTGCTGCTCCTTATGATCATGGCAATCCTCTGCTGCTCCAGGTACATTAGATAGAATGTAAGCCCACCGGGACAGGTAGGGAAAATGCTTGAAGTACCTGTATGTAAACTGCTTGGGAGTGTGGTAGTAAACTACAAAAGTCCTGATCCTTAAATCTGTGAGGATTGGTTTGATCCAAGTACTAAGCAAGAGCACATTTAGGGACTGATTCTGTATAGGATGCTGGTCTCGGCTGCTGCCTAAGCGGCAGCTGAGAATCACACACAGGCATCCTAACCTGCTTGATTCTGTAACCAGCATCAATATCACAGGTGCCGGTTAGAGAATTGCGTTGACACTGAGTTGATCGTGTTGAGGGAATCCCCCCTGTTGCGATCAGCTCAGCGACTGTGAAAGGGAAACCTTAGCCCTGCAAACATCCCCAGCAGGAGGGATACCCAATCCCTCCTGCTGCCACCATCCCCCATACCTTTTTCAGGGAGGGGCCAAGGCCCTGATTGGCCCAGGCATCTAAGGCCTCTCCCAACCGGAGACTTAGGCCTCCTTCCCAGTGCACTGGGACATGGAAGGGAGGAAGAGGGGCATGTTGGGATACAGAAGGAAGAGAGGAAACTTCAGACAAAGGATGGAAGGAGGGAGGGGGCATGAACATGGGACATAGAATGAAGGGAGGGGAGCATGAACTTGGGACATAGAATGGAAGAATAGAGGGAGTGAGGGAAAGAGATCCTGAGGTGGGAGAGGGAATAGAAAAGGAGAATTGTTGGGCATGGGAGTATGAGTGAGAAGAAAAGAGAGATGGTTAACATGGGGAAATGAAGAAAGGAGAATTGTTGGGCAAAGGGAGGAAGAGAGAAATATTGGACATGTTGGTGGGAGAGGCCTGAGGGACAGATGCATGGGGAGGAGAGAGATGAGAGGGAGAAATGTTGGATATGGTGGTGGAGAGGGAACAGTGGGATGAATGAAGAATGAAAGTAAGTGTAAACCTCCTCTTTTCTTTCTATTTAAACTACAGTGCTTTATTTTGAGGACTGTTTCTTCAATGTTTTTATAGACTGTGTACTGTACAGGATCTGAGTTACATACAAATTCAGTTCAAGAATGGTTTAAAAATCAAAACCCATTCTTAGCCTGGGGCCTGCCTGTATAAAGAGTGAAGTTATTTTGTTCTCTCAGGGTTTCTGCAGCTGGCATCATGATTGTTGCAGGTTTCCGGGTCTCGCTGTGTCTTTCAGGTAGAAACCTACATTTCAGCCATCTGTGGCTTTCTTCAGGGAATGCTGTGAGGTCTGCAGTTTGTATGTGTAAGTAGTGCTTTGTGCAGGTTTCTGGGCCTCTCTGCGTCTTGTCAGGTAGAAACCAACATTTCAGCCACTGACTTTCCCACCAAATTGGTGATCTATTAGGATTTAGGATTTTATTAGGATGTTTTTTTTTTTTTTTTATTATTAGGATTTTATATACCACCTATCAAGGTTATCTAAGTGGTTTTACAATCAGGTACTTAAGCATTTTCCCTATCTGTCCCGGTGGGCTCACAATTTATCTAACGTACCTGGGGCTATGGAGGATTAAGTGACTTGCCCAGGATCACAAGGAGCAGCGCAGGGTTTGAACCCACAACCCCAGGGTGCTGAGGCTGTAGCTTCAACCACTGCGCCACACACTCCTATCCATTCAAATTGGTGACCAATGGACTGTCCTAGTCCCAATTAGGTTAGCGGACCCACTACTTACAAAGAGAAACTGCAGACCTCACAGCATACCCTGAAGAAAGCCATAGCCCCTTCTATAAATAAAAATGTCCTCTTTTTCTTAAGTCTAGCCATTCTTGGGCTTCAAATCATTATATTTTTTTTGCTACAGAACTCCCTTATCCCTGAAAATGTTTGCCTCAGTGTGTATTACTTACAACTTTTGAGGTATTTGAATGTTTACCATGCCCCTTCTAGCTAATGTTTATATTATAGAATAGGATGAAAGTGCTGCTCAATATGCCCAAGCTAGAGAATGTTTAAATATTTTTCAAAAATAAATATACTTAAACATGGGGTATTGCACAGAGAGGTACTGGTGCTCTTTCCAAGTGAGCTGCACCTCTGTCCTCCCACTCAATTCCATAATCAACAGACCAACTGAATAAGTCTGTTCCAAGCTGGCTGTCACTCACTCTCAAACTCATTAGCAACTGTGACATTGCTCTGTGAATTCAATAGTCCACCAACTACAAGGTCTGTTTAATGTATTCAACAGTTGCATTTAATAAACATGCCTCCTACATTTATAGCTCAGCAGTAGTTCAATGTGTTAGCTAAATCTAAATAAATATGTAGAGAGGAAGGCGAGAGAGGGGGGTCAGAGAGACAGAGAAAGAAAGACAGACAGACACACACACACACATTCCTTTTTCCTTTAGATAAAAATGATGCCAGCAAATGGATGTAAAGAAACGTGTTACCTGAGTTTAACAAATAATTTTTTACATTGTATATTCTCCTCACAGGCATTATTGGCTTTATATAATTGAAAGTAAAATTCACTTGAGTAGTGCTTTGCTAATCTTGCATTTCTCAGAATGAAGGCATTTAAGTCCAAGCCTTGCAAGCCACAATGCCACAGATGTGGCTTTAATCTTAAAGCAAAGATATAAACTTGCCGTTAACAAAAAGGATTGCATGAGGTTTCAATATAGAGTCCAGTAATCCATTGTAGAAAGTTCCCTTGAAGGCCATATGCCATAAGAACTCAAAACAGGTACTGCTAGGAAATACTGTTAAATGTTTATTCAACAGTGATAGCCAAAGTGCCTCCCTGACCTCTGTGTTCATGAAGGGCCACCAATGCTTTGATAAGATTCATGGAAGCATATCTGTTAGGTACAAAACCCACCTGGTCTGATCTTATCATCAAGGGTAAAAACTTGTTTAACCTACTAGCCATTATTGTCGCTAGAAGCTTGGCATCCTGGTTCAGAAGGGAGAAAGGGTGGTATGATCCCACCTAGGAGGGATCCTTCCCCAGCTTAGGTAACAAAGTGATATGTGCCAAGTTTTGTTTCTGAACCAGGGTGTCCGTGAATAGCGCCCAAAAAAGATTACACAAAGGCTGGGCAACCAAGGCAGTGACCCTAACGTGCCCGGCAACTTTAGATTTGTCTCCAACCTACCCTTCATCTCCAAGATCCTGGAAAAAAACAGTGTTTAACCAATTGCGCTTCTTCATCGAAAAACAAGGAGTCCTAGCTGCCTTCCAATCAGGATTCAGGAAATTCCACAGTACTGAAACCATCCTTCTCAATGTCGACGACTGCTGGAAACTCATGGATAAGAGCAATGATATCCCTCTGGTGCTGCTGGATCTTAGCATGGCGTTGAACAATTATTGACCATCCTTTCCTCACTGCATGGTTCTCTGAAACTGGAAACCTAGCCACTGCATTACGATGGTTCAACTCCTTCCTGAATAATAGATCCCAAAGTGTACTGCTCAATGATGCACTATCAAAAACAAAACCAATAAAATACAGTTTTCCACAGGGGGCTCTACTATCCCTTCATTAGACCTGTCCTAGACATAGCCCACAAATACCAAATACAGATTCACTCCTTTACAGATGACATCCAACTATACCTATCACTAGGAGAAACCCATGATGCCTAGATCATGAAACTCCTAAACTGCCTCTCGGAAATAAAAAACTAGATGTCCATCAACAAATTATAACTAAACGTCTCCAAAACAGAACTCCTTTGGATCCACAAAGAACATTGCAACCAAGTTTCAAAGTTTATTAAAAATTTGTTATACCGGGCATGGGAAATTGGACGCCAAACTTCTTGGCGGTTTACAATACGTTAAAAGGGCATAACATAGAATATTAATAATAGTACAGGATTAGTAATAAAAAATAAAATTACCAGCATAGTAATTGTCAAGACTATTAAAATGAACAATACCAGCAGATTAGTATCTGCTTACTTAATACATATTGGGACATAAGGAACTTTGGTAGAACTACATAATTGATAGGCAAGAACAGAGAAGGGGAATCACAACTACCGTAACTGCGAAGGACCAAGCACACAGCCTAGGAATACTCCTCGACTCCAACCTATCGCTTTCCAATTATATCTCTCAGATGGTATCTTCCTCATTTTACTACCTGTGACAACTCCGAAAAATAAAGAACTACTTTTCTGAGTTGAACTTCACACAACTACTCTATGTTTTAGTCCTCTCTAGCATGGACTACTGCAACGCGCTATTTAACAGTCTCACAGCGAAGAACATACATCTCCAGCAGGTACAAAATGCGGCAATCAGACTTCTAAAAAACCTCCATGCCCACAACCGTCTTACAGGCTCTATCGTCAGCTCAATGGCTATCACTGTGTCTTCAAAAGCCTGATGCTAGCGTTCAAATCCTTGCACGACATGGCACCAGGCTACATGACTTAACATAAAACATAAATGTTTATTTATATACCGCATTAGCCTTTCGGTTCAAGGTGGTATACAGGATAGTAAAAAACATCAAGGAACAGTAAATTTTAACAAATTAGAATACAGTTTTATAAACACATAAAAAACAATAAATGAAAAATTGAGGTTAGTGATGGGGTAAGATGATGAGTAAAAGTTGTCTAGTCTTGGGTCAACAAGGGTTAATTTAAAACTGGATCGCCAGGTTTGGGGAAGAACTGAGTTTTCAGGAGCTTCCTAAAATGCAGGTATAATGTAGAAGAACAGACCAGATGACTCCATTCTGGATCTTTAGAAACTGCTTGGTAGGATAAGAATTTATTGATGAATCTCTTATGCAAGAAACCTTTAACACAGGGGTAGGGAACTCCGGTCCTCGAGAGCCGTATTCCAGTCGGGTTTTTAGGATTTCCCCAATGAATATGCATGAGATCTATTTGCATGCACTGCTTTCAATGCATATTCATTGGGGAAATCCTGAAAACCCGACTGGAATACGGCACTCGAGGACCGTACTTCCCTACCCCTGCTTTAACAGATGGGAAGGAAAAGAGTGACTGGGGTCGAGAAGTCTGCCCGGGTCTGGAAAATAAGAAATGATTGGTGAGGTAATCAGGCAATAAACCATATAGGGCCTTATAGAAGAGACGGCCAAATTTAAAAAATACCCGATTCTCAGTTTCTAGCCAGTGGAGTTTGTTGCAGAAAGGGGTTAAGTGATCAAATTTTTTCAAGTTAAATATCAACCTCACTGCAGTGATTTGAATTATGCTTAATTTCTGGAAATGTTTGCGAAGTCCAGATAGGTAGATGATGTTGCAGTAGTCCAAGATACTAAGAACTAGCGACTGGACCAGGAGAGTAAAAGGTGCTTGGTCAAATAATTTTCTGATGAATCTAAGTCTCCAAAGAGTAGAAAATCCTTTGTGGGTAACATAATTGATTTGAGCAGTCAACGATAGCTGTCTGTCCAAGTGCACGCCTAAAATTCTGATTGTCGGTGATAAAGGATATATGGTTCCCCTCAAGATTATGGAATGTAATGTAGAGTTAGAGGCTGTTGCTAGAAAGAATTTTGTTTTTTTTGGTGTTTAGCTTTAATTTGAAACAAGACATCCAATTTTCTACTGTAGTGAGGATGGATTCTATTCTATGAATTTTGGCTGGTGAGAGACTGGGGACAGGGAGAATGATAGTGATGTCATCAGCGTAACTGTAATGAGAGACATTTAGGCTACTAAGATGGTCACCCAAGGAAGCTAGGTAGACGTTGAAGAGTAGAGGCCACAATGGTGAGCCTTGAGGGACACCAAAATTTCTGTTCCATATTGAAGATAGAGTGTCTCCAATCTTGACCTGATATCTACGTGATTTCAGGAAGCCTTTAAGCAATTTAATTTATTCACAGAAAGACCAAAGGAGTCAAGGCATAGAAGCAGAAGATCATGGTCCACCAGGTCAAAAGCACTACTGAGGTCAAATTGAAGGACAAGGGCATTTTGACCCTTGCTAAGTATCTTGTATTGGTTGTTGATTATTGATGCAATGACTGTCTCTGTGCTAAAGGAATGCCTGAAGCCTGATTGTCAATTGTGAAGCAGTTGAAAATGTTCTAAAATGGCTCATAAGTTGTGTTTGCACTACACTTTCCATAAGTTTGATGAAAAGAGGGATTAAAGTGATAGGTCTGTAATTGCTTGGCTCAGAAGAGGGGTTTTTTTGTCTTTAACAATAGGATGGATAATAATATGCCCTCTATTTTCAGGGAATATTCCTTCAGTTAGCAAGTCGGATAGCCAAAGGTAAAGATCTGACATGAATTTATTAAATGCCTTTTATATGAGAGCAGGACAGTGATCAATTGGTGAGTAAGTTTGGACGTATTTTTTTAATAAGTAATTAAATTGAGACCAGGTTGGGATGGTAAAAGTACTCCGGGTCATGTCCGATAGAGATGCAGGGATTAGTGAGTTCAATATTATATTATATGACAACCAAGCTTCCTCCATATGTGCCGAACAGGTCCCTCTGCTCCCAGGATGAAATATGCCTTAAAATGCCCACTGGTCATGCCCTTCAACTTCAAACTGCCAAACAATGTTCCTACTCCCACTTCATACCAAGTCACTGAAATCAACTGCTCCTACAGATCAGATCCCTTGAAGGTCTCCTCAACTTTAGGAAAGCAATAAAAACATACCTGCTCATCTAACTTCCATGCCTATGGCCAATGGATTACAAAGAAATATATAAGGGTACTACATCCTCAGTATGTGTCACATTAGGATATAAACTTGTATTGCTAAATCTTGCACTGTACCTATGGCAAATTTAACCTGTAAACTGTATATTATGTTTATTGGTATTAGACTCCCTAGTATGTATCGAGTTAAGATAAAACTTGTATTGAAAATATCTTACATTGTAACTATAGCAAATTGCAACTTGTATATTGGCATTAGATCCCTAGTATGTGTCAAGCTAGGATAAAAACTTGTATCGAAATAACTTGTACTGTAACTACGGTAAATTGTAACCTGTTAACTGTATATTATGTACTAGTGTTTTAGCCCGTTACATTAACGGGTGCTAGAGTAGATGTCTGTCTGGTTTGTTTTTTTTATTTGTCTCTCTCATTGGACGCTGTCTGTCTGTCATTCTTTCTGTCTGTGTCTCTCCCTGGCCCCCTGTCTCTCTATCTTTATTTCTAACTCTATCCTCTTCCATCAATCCTGCATGTGCCCTTTTTTCTTTCTCCTCTCCACTTCCTTCCAACATCTGCTCTCCCTGTCCCCCACACTTCCATTCAGTGTCTGTCTCCCTCTCTCTACCCCTTCCATCTACTGTTCACCCTCTGTCTTGCCCCTTCCATTCACTGCTCTCTCTTCTCTTTCCATCCAGTGTCCGCCCTCTCTCTCCCTCTGTTCCATATGGCATCTCCTCCTTCCTTTTCCCCTTCCTGTTCCCTTGGTCTGGCATACCTTCCTCCTTCCCTCCATGCCCTGCCATGTCTTCTTCCCTCCAAGCCATTCTCTCCCCCTCTGCTCCCTTTCCTCCTTGAACTTCATCGGGCAGCAGTAGCATTCACAATTCATTGCTTTTGCCAGCTTCAGGTCTTCCTCTCTGGTGGGTCCTTAGGCAGGACCCTCCAGGGAGGAAGGCCTGAAGCCGGCAACAGCAGCGAATTGTAAACGCTGCTGCTGCCTGAAGCACCCAAGGCAGATGCTTCTCTACCCTCCCAGCCCAATCCCCGGTGACTCTCTTATGTCTCCCTCCCATGCGACATGACCTTAACAAACCTCCCTCCAGCGTTGGCAGCCGCAGCATGCTAAACAGGCTGCTTCGCAGCTTTCTCCTGCAGTTGAGTCCGTCACGTCACTGATGACGTCACCAGCAGGAGACTCACCGGCAGGAGAAAGCCGCGAAGCAGCCTGTTTAGCGTGCTGCGGCTGCCAACGCTGGAGGGAGGATAGTGCCGGTATGTGGCTGTGAGTTTGGGTGATTTCGGGCCTCCTACGACCCCCGTCTTTGTAGAGCAGGGAATCCAGCACTGGTGGCGAGTCCTGCCGGCAAGTGTAGGTAGGTGTAAGGCTGGGGACTCGCGCATGCGCACTCCTGTAGCTACAGACCTACGGATCATGGAAGCACGCAGATAGGAGTGCGCATGCGCAGCTAGGGTTTTATTATATAGGATGTTAACCTGTAACCCATTCTGAGCTCTTTGGGGGAGAACATGATAGAAAATGAAATAAATAAATATTCTGGCCGAAACCTGTCTAGCCCTGGCATCTTGGCCAACTTTAATTTCTTTATACATTACCTAATTTCCTCCGGCAAGATAGGAGCATTCAAAATATGAAGCTGATCTGGTGTGAATTGGGGTAGCTACAGGCCCCAGAAAAGTTTGTCCCTGTCTAAATGGAGAACTCTCTCTTGTCCTACAAATTCTTGAAGTACTTTACAAACTGCTCCATGATTCGAGACTCATCTGTATAGCAATTACCTTTGCAGTCTCTAATAAAGGTAACGACGTTGTTTTTTTATGAATGGGTCTGACTAAATTTGCCAGTAATTTCCCTGCTTTGCCTCTCCATTGATATAACCTATATTTTTGAAAGTAAATATCCTGATTCAGTATGGTGTCAATCTGGGATTTAATTTCTATAATTTGCTGTTTAGTGTGATCACGCAATTGAACTCTATGAGTCCTCCGCAATGCACTCAACTTCATGGATAAGTCCAATAGTGCCATATTCTGCTATGTCCGCTTTTGAGCAACATACACTATAATATGCACCTCAATAACTGCCTTAGAAGTCTCTCAAAAAATATCCAGGCCCACTTCAGAGGGGTCATTAAGTTGGGCATAGTCAATCCACTGGGTTCTTAAATATTTATGAAAGTCCTAATCATTATACAAGGTAGGAAAGAACCGCCAAACCCTCTCTTTTGGATCAACAGTTATCCTTAGGGTCAGAACTACTGTAGAATGATCAGATAGTTTAATCGCTTCTATTTTAGCCCCTTCAACCTGTGCAAACAATGGCCTAATCTAGATGAGTGTATAATTTATGTGGGTTAGAGTAGAAAGTTATTTTTTGTCAAAAGGGTGAAGAGTCCTTCAAGAATCCACTACCTCAAAATATTGACACTTAAAATTCACCCCTCTTTGATAATGATCCCATGTTCCTTTCTTGTGGAAGGGGGGGGGGGAACAGTCCATACTGGGATCACCTGCTATATTAAAATCACCTCCTAAAATAAGTTTGTAGGAAGGGTAATTTGCTAGCAGACTCAATAGACTTGAATAAAATTTATGATTATAAGTATTGGGAGCATATACATTACATAGAAGTATACTTGTTCTCCTCAGCTCTCCCATCATGAGGACATAGCATCTTTCCTTATCTTGCATTAATTTGTGAAGATGAAAAGGCAATTATTTATAAATTAGAATCGATACCCCTCCCCCCCACTCTGGTGCCCATTATAAGCAGAGTAACCTATATCTCCCACCCAGTCCCTATGCAGTTTTTTTATGCTCAACAGACATTAAGTGAATTTCTTGCAGGTATGCAATATCAATCTGCTGTTTCTTCCTATGCAACCTAGCATCCTTCTAGCTTTCGCTGTCACCTTTTCAACCTGTTTGGCTACCTTAAGATCATCACAATCAATCACACCCAAGTCTCGCTCTTCTGTCATGCACATAAGTTCTTCACCCCCTAAACTGTACCATTCCCTCAGGTTTTTTCAGCCTAAATGCTGAGAGGATTAACAGAAAGTTTATTATTCAGGTAAAAACCCAATCTTTCATTTTGTCTTCATTAAAGTTTTCAAGGCAAAATAATCTATGGAACAATCTTCCTCTGAAACTGTGTCTATTTGATCACTACCTCAGATTCAGGAAACTACTAAAAGCTTTCCTGTTCCAAGACCCTGAACTCACCATGGACTAAAAACTATGTCAACTTGGATTCAGGAAACTGCCAATACATTATCACTTCACTAGATCTACTGTGGACTAAATCCGCTTCACCCCAATGACCCCGTACCTACTACAGACTTGCCCACCCACCATGGTAATTACCACCCTAACCACGGTAATTCCCAGTCTTACTGGCCTGGTCTATTGATTCTGTAATTCGTCCTCGAACTTAATAGGCAAAGGCAGAATAGAAATACTATATAACATAACATAATGAACTCAACACATGCTAACAAATATCATCATCAGTTGGTGGCGAAAGAGCAGCAGAAAATAAAGCATACTGAACTAAACTTACAAGCAAAATATTTTGCAGAATAACTGAAATAATAGAACTACTTCACCCTGCTTTTAAATCATCAGAAGTAAAAGGGAGAACAGCAAGATTCACTTTAACAAGGGTTAATTTGTTCCGAGGTGAAGCTGAACCAGAGTGGAAGGGATGCCTATTAAAATAAAAAAAAATTCTACCCAAAATTACTTTCCAGGACATGTATACAGTTTGCACAAATGCACAGATCTGAAGAAAACTATCCCTGTCAGAGTTCTTCTGTTTCCCACAACACTTCCTGAAAATTTGGTGCAGTTGGGACATGTAAACAACAATTTTTATGAGAGCTCACAGAGATGCAGTTATCACAGCACACTTACCTATAATTATCCTATGCTTTGGGATACCAGTTTTAACTTCCTCGTTAATCAAATCTCTGAGTTCTTGGGACATTGATTCAATGGATTCAAGGTGCTCTGGGCAATTGTTGGAGATTTTGTATCTGTCAAACCACACTGTAGATAATGCTCCCATCATAGGTGTGTATGGTCTAAAAAATGTAATTAATGCAATTTACAGAACATTCTAACACTATGCATGAAAAAATATGAGTTTAAGAGAAAGTAAACTGGACAGTGAATGTATGACTTTGAGCAACATTGCAAATAGGAAAAAGTCTAACAAGGAACCGACCGTGATCTTCAGGGACTGCTAGGATCAATGGAGATCCACAATTTCAGAGAGAAACTGGAGATGCACAAAATGCTTTAGGCACCACAAGCATACTGCCTGGATGAAGACTGTTTCAGTAAGAATACAAGATATGTATATAATGAAATTAATTCCTTTCAAAGATTAAGAAATCATAGCAAAATCAACAAGCAGGAACAGTGTGAGGAGTATGTATCATAGATTTCTTTCTACCCCTTCTGCATATATGCCTGTGTTAAGTATATTGTTTATTGAAAGCTTCTATACCACTACTAATGACTGGATAGCCAATTCAGAGCAGTATACATAAGCTTTTATAACCTTGTTACATAACCTGAGTTTCGGTGATGGTGTTACTAAACTTGAGGTGCAATTATGAGCTTCTATAATGTTATTACAATACATGTGCTTTGGTAATGCTGTTACAATATATGAGCTTCAATAAAATGTTACTGTATGCTGTTCACTCTGTGTGTATTTTAGATTACATTACATTACATTAGATTACTGGCTTATATTCCGCCTGTACCTTTCAGTTCTAAGCGGATTACATCAGAACGATAACTGGGCATTTCCAGGAAGAGAAATACAAATTACAATTAAGGCGTAAGGTCTAAAGCAATTTTGATGAGTAGATTCTAAGAGGGGGAGAGAGGGCCCTATATCTACATTTATCCTACCTATTTATACCATAATACATTATTTTAATGTATATATGCATCATACTTCCATTATCTGTATAATGTTTATCATGTACTTTCTTTTATGAGTTTTCCTGTGTTCTTCCTGTATATGGGGGCTTTGGCCATTATTTCCTCCTCGATGTTACTCCCTCTTGAATATTTATTTGTTAAAGCTGTGCCCTTTTCTATTTTTAATTCCTTCGGGAGTTCCACCACATTGGAGCCATCACTGAGGACATTCTTTTTCTGATACTTTTGTATTTGATGTCTCTGAAGGAAGGTACTTCCAAGCAGGTAATCCTGGCTTGATTGCAGGATGTGTGTTGGTGCATGGTTATGTAGTCTGGTTGCTAGGTATTGCGGTTCTGAAAGATGAATGACTATGTGTCAGCAACATGATTTTGAATTTAGCCCTGATTTCGATTGAGAGCCAGTGTAACTTTTTCAGTAGCAGTGTGGCTCTCATCTGCTTCAATTTACCCATTAGAAATATTTGCTGCTGCGTTTGTACTATTTGGATCTGCCTAATCATGCACTTTGGAACCCCCAGCAGGATTGCATTGCAGTAGTCAGAAATTGAGAGTACCAGGGATATTATTACTTTTGACATCGCTTGATAGGATAGGTAAGGTTTTAGTCCTCTAACCCAGTAGAGTTTGCCATAGGCGTTCTTCACAATGCATTGGATTTGTACTGTCATGTCTAGGTTAGAGTTCAGCCATACTCCTAGGTTCTTCACTCCCTCCATGGATGATTTTATGGTGTTGCTGTTCAGAGTTAGTTGGTAACTTGTGCTGTCTTCTCCCATTTGTTGATTAGACGTAATTCTGTTTTTGCCTTGTTGGCTACTAGACTGTTTGTTAGGAACCATCCGAAGATTTTTTTTCTAGATCTGTCTCGATCCTCTGTTTGATCTTCAAGTTCCATATTTATGGATCGCTAATGTGTCCCAGAGGAGTTCAATGCGATTTACAATTTAGAAGAGCCTGGCCATATCCAGGGATTACATTATTTAATTAGGGTTCATGACACAGAAAACTTGGTTTATGTTCTTGTAGGTACTTGTATATGATTATGGCATATGGTTTGGAGAGAAGATTGTTTATTTCTGATGTTGTAGACTTGATATTATGGATTTTGGTATGGGTGTCTCTTTTCCGGTTTGCAGGAAACTTGGTCATCTATCAAGATAGTAGAGGTGGTTTGTTTTTTGTTTGGTCTCTGATGGTTGTAGCCTGTTATTTGGGGGGTGGGGGGATAGAGTAAAGTATTTTCCAATAGGTTTTTAGGCCTTTACAAAAGTTTTGGTAGGAGAGAGGTATTCATTAATTATGCTGGTAAAGGATTCCACCATTTTTCTGCCAGATATGGGAAGGTTGTAGAGTGAATAATTTTGTATTTGATTCCTCTAGGATTTGATAATCTTATCCTCATATGGTTGCTGATCAGAATATTTGTCTTTGGGAGGTATTTCGATTAAATTCAACATGTAGTCTGGTGTTTTGCCATGGAAAAGTAAAAAGATCAGTGTACATAGTTCAAAATTACACCTTGCTTTAAAGGGGAGCCAGTGTAGCTTGAGGTACAGGGATACCATTTGTCATATTTGGTTGCTGAGAAAATTCTGGCTGCTACATTTTGAATGTTTTGTAGTTTTTTCTGTATATTTTCTTTGCATCCTACATAAATTACCCTTCACAGGCCAAACTGTTCTACCACTGGAAAGTAATATTTAGACTCGTATATCCATTGAATAAAATGGTAAGATGACAAAACCCTAGGGGATACCACAATGAAGTTCTAAAGGTGATTGTTTTCCCTTCCATTAAACAACTTTGTTTTCTCTCCACAAAACAAAACAAACAAACAGTGAATCAAAGCCTCAATCTACCCTGTAATCCCAATCTGAATCAACTGCTCTAGAAGCAACTAGTGACCAATAGTGTCAAAGAGAGTAGACAAAAGCCAGGATCACTATAGTAATGTGTCCTACTGTAATTCAGTTGCTATTAACTATACTTTGATGAAAAAAGTTCACTGGCTACCAATGCCCCACCGTATTACATTTAAAATTCTAGTTCTTACATTTAAATCAAATCTGCCCTTTCTCCCGCCTTCATTGATAAACTGATCATACCATATTCTACTTCCTAGATCACTACGCCCCACGCTCTCTGTGTGCCATTGTTTACAACACCACTCGTAAATCCATTTTCTCTGTTGTTGCTCCAACTCTATGGAATTCTCTGCCTCTTCACATCAGACAGCAAGATTCTCTTTCAAAATTTAGACTGGAATTAAAACTTTTCTATTTAAAGACATTTATGGTTGTTAGAACTCAGCAGGACTTCTGTTCTTTTCCCCTCCCCAGCTTTCCTTTCCATAGATAGAAATGGGCGGCGACATGGCAAATGAGGTTTAACGTGGATACGTGTAAGGTGATGCATGTCGGTAACAAAAATCTTATACACGAATACAGGATGTCCGATGCAGTACTCTGAGAGATCCCCCAGGAAAGAGACTTGAGAGTACTGGTCGACAAGTCGATGAAGCCATCCACGCAATGTGCAGCGGCGGCGAAAAGGGCAAACAGAATGCTAGAAATTATTAAGAAGGGGATCACAAACAGATTGGAGAAGGTCATCATGCTGCTGTACCGGGCCATAGTACGCCCCCCACCTGGAATACTGCACCCAGCACAGGTCACCGTACATGAAGGAGGACACAGTACTACTCGAAAGGGTCCAGAGAAGAGCGACTAAAATGGTTAAGGGGCTGGAGGAGTTGCCGTACAGTTTGATCAGGCTCAGCTGAGCTGTGCATAGCCCCTCCTTTCTTGGGACTATGTCAGCACATTTACCTTTTGGTATTTAAGCCAGCAGTTCACTCGGCGGCTCTACAGCAATCATATGAATGAAGCAGTGAAGTAAAGTTACGTTATATATATGGCAAGTACCCTTTCTAACTTTTTCCTGTGTTGCCTTTTGAATAGTTGCTTTATAGATTTTCTCTTTACTAATGGTTGTTGTGCAATTACACGTGAGTGATATTTTATACTTTAATTCACAGATTACAAGGTGCTTTGCCCGTATCACACTATCCTTATTTCCTTCGCATTTTGAGCAGTTTACATCACCCTCTGGGTCCCTTGAGAAAGAATTTCGAAACATGGTCCATGTCAGGATCTGCTGACACAGTTGAAAGTTGACACAGTTGAAAGCTAAGTGGGAACTTCTTTCTCTTTTTTGCCATTGAAAATTAGTTGAGCATTTGAACAGTATGTCCATTTTCAAGCTCTTTTTCAAAATAAGTCATACACAGTGATGGGGCGGTGGGTTTGGCTATAGGAGCTAATGCTCTTGGTCAAATTTCACAATTCTGAGTGTATGTGAACACTTTACTTACTTTATAAGCCAGACAGATATTTTGCTTATTTGTATACTGAGAAGTCTTATCCAGTTACTTAAATTATTTTTAAACATTTTACTGTATACTGCCTAGATTTTTTTTAGATAGGTGGTCTATCAAAACCTAATAAACTTGAAACTTACCGTATTTTTTGCTCCATTAGACATACTTTTTCCCCCCAAAAGTGGGTGGAATTAAGGGTGCGTCTTATGGAACGAATACCCAAAGCACAAGGCTGGCTGTCTGGCTAGTCCCCCGAGAACTGACGTCTGCCTCATCTTCTGTTCATAGCAGCACACCAGGCTGCCTGGTCCCGTGCCACTTCCTGTGAGAACTCGGCGGCAGCAAAAAGGGTAAACAGAATGCTAGGAATGATTAAGAAGAGGATCACAAACAGATCTGAAAAGATTATCATGTCATTATACAGGGCCATGGTACGCTCCTACCTGGAATACTGCATCCAACACTGGTCGTCGTACATGAAAAAGGACATAGTACTACTCGAAAGGGTCCAGAGAAGAGCAACAAAAATGGTTAAGGGACTGGAGGAGTTGACGTACAATGAGAGGCTAGAGAAACTGGGCCTCTTCTCTCTTGAGAAGAGAAGACTGAGAGGGGACATGATCGAAACATTCAAGATATTGAAGAGAATTGAATTAGTAAAGAAAGAGAAACTGTTCACCCTCTCCAAGATGAAGAGAACGAGAGGGCACTCGCTAAAGTTAGAAGGGAAAAGATTCCGTATAAACATAAGGAAGTTCTTCTTCACCCAGAGAGTGGTAGAAATCTGGAACGCTCTTCTGGAGGCAAAGCACCCTTCAAGGATTCAAGACAAGGTTGTATAAGTTCCTACTGAAACAGAACATACGCAAGTAAGGCTAGACTCAAATAGGGCACTAGTCTTTGGCCTAAGGGCTGCTGCGTGAGCGGACTGCTGGGCACGATGGACCACTAGTCTGACCCAGCAGCGGCAATTCTTATGTTATATTCAATGTTTCCCCTGGGATTGGTAGCATGGATTGTTGCTTCTATTTGGGTTTTTGCCAGGTACTTGTGACCTGGAGTGTCTAGTGTGGAAACAGGATACTGGGCTAGATGGACCATTGGTCTGACCCAGTATAGCTATTCTTATGTGCCCAGCTGCTTAAGCATCTTACTGTTACTGCAACAGATTCATTCATCATTGCTGGCATCAAGGAGCATTTCCAACATTTAATAGACACTTATTTTATTCTTCATCCACTATACAGTTTAGGTTCTGTTCTACACCTGAAAAGACAATCCAATTACCTTCTCAGATAATATCAAAACATTGGTAACTGAATCACTGGGAAGGCTGTACTCAAACAAGATCAAAATGAAAGTCTCTATTTTGTGATTTATAAAGAATAGTACAAAATATTGTCCCTTTTTACACTTTAATAAAAAGATTTAAATATAAAATCATGTGTTCGAGGCTTGTACAAATGAGGACAGAATCCGCGGGGACGGGACGGGATCAGAGCCTGTGGACATGTGCCAAACTTTGTCCCCATGTCATTCTCTATTAAATCTGAACCTTGACTGTACTGAATTAATAATAAACAACTTTATTTTTATATACTGCCAAACCATAAGTTCTGAGCGGTTAACATAAGAGAATACTGGACATTCAGTGATGCATACAAATAATTTAAAAACCCATCAATTTACATGAGAATGAAAGCTATACATTCAGCAAAGCATACAAATAATTAAAGAGTTCATCAGATTTCACTTTTTTCAAATAATTTAGGGCTCCTTTAACGAAAGTGCGCTAGAGTTTTTAGCGCACGCACGAAATTACCGTAGCCGAAAATCTACCGCCTCCTAAAAAGGAGGCAGTAGTGGCTAGTGCGCTTGGGAATTTAACGGGCGCTATTGCGCGCGTTAAGGCCCTAGCGCACCTTTGCAAAAGGAGCACTTAGTTTTTAGTATCTTCCTAAAAGAACAATAAGAATTGACTAAAGGAATAAGAGAGCTCAACCAAGTGTTCATTTTCCCTGCTTGGAAAGCAAACGTTCGTTCATGAAATCTCTTATATTGAACAGATTTTAAAGATGGATACATAAACAGCCCCAACTTCTATATAATCATCCTGAGATGGTGAAAAGGTTTATATATAGGCATATACTTTTGAACATTCAGGCATGTACATATAACTTAAAAAAATGTAAATGTGGTAATAGCATAAATGAAACGATATATTCCCTGAGGAAATTTTCAAAGTGGAAGCTTGTGCATTTGATAAGTCACTGAAGCTTATGCGCTTGCAGTTATAAAATTACCCTTGTATCTGTAGCATGTTAGATGGCGCATTCATTTTTATTTTTCTTGTTGGCACACACACGAACTGTTAACCAAGCCTGATTTCTCATCAGAGGAGAGCACTTTTGGGTGTGGAAACTAATTTACTGGAAAATGTGGTATGAAGGATGGTACTTATAGCTGTGTGTGGTGGATGAAGAGGAAAGCCTGAGATGACATACTGGGTTTCCTTTGTGGTTAATGGAATTTTTCCATTACTTTCTCTCTAGGGTTCTGAACATCTACCCCCGCAACTGAATCAAGTTATGATGAAATGCTTAAAATAGTTTAGCAGCTTAGAAATATACATGTAGCCGTCCTTCTGATTTACCGTGAGTAAAATATTAAAGACTGCTTTTCAATGCATCTTCCCATAAAGAGATCACCGCAAGGGTAAATGGTACACATGCTACAAAATAAATCTTGACATACTGTACATCTGAAAATAATACTCTTACTAGTTCACTAGGCCTACACATCTGTTTTAGTCATTTACCTTTGTTTACATTTGCTATGCCTTACGTCACCTTGCTTCTAAAATAAATCTCATTTCTAGCTGATTTGGTACAATTCAAAAGTTATGATACACAAATATGTTATAACACAAATATGACACAAATATGTTAAAGAGAATCAGTAAAGATACAAATCTCCAGATTAGAACTTTTCTTGCCTTATACGAAATGTGGCCTTAGACCAACACTACAAAACTTGCTATTGCATTATAAAGTTCTCAACAGGTGATAAATAGAGTTCAAAGAGGGACCAGATGTTCTAGAGCAGTCTCTCTCAAACTGTGTGCCACGGCACAGTGGTGTGCCCCAAAAAGAATCCGGGTGTGCCACGAAAGATTCCAGAATTTTACTTTATTTTTAGAAATTCCCTTCATAAGTATACACTAGAATAGATGACATGTTCACAAGAGTGTGTGTACGGATACAATCGCCCAGATAAGCATCATTCTTTGATGTGATCGGTCCTTGACAACTAGCGGCAAGTAATTTTAGTTTTATTTTTTTATGCAGTAGTTATCTTGACTTGAGCAACAAAGCAATCAAGTGTTTGTTACCGTTTGGATCTTCTTATCTGTGCAAACTTGCATTTTAAGCTCTGACAGAAATTAAATTAAAAAAAAGAGAACGACTGCAGATGGTGGATGATGAAATGCGTGTTTGCTTGTTGACTATCGAGTTGTGATTTGAGTTAATTTGCACTCAAAAACAAACACATCCATCACATTGATTAGCTATTCTAGTCCACTCTAGGCAACTTCTTACATTTCTTGGGCTCCATGGCTTCCACACACTTATGCTTAGGTATACCAGTTCTGAGACTCTGGGAGGAATTTTCTCATGGCAGAAAGGCCCCCTCCCCCCCCCCCCGAGGTTCCTCAATTCTAGAGACCAAAGAGGAGGCTAAGCACTACGCTCCCACCTCCTCTTCACATGCTGCACGACACATGACACAAAGACGCTCTTCTAGCATTTATCCATAAGAACGTAAGAATTGTCGCTGTTGGGTCCATTGTGCCCAGCAGTCCGCTCCTGCAGTGGCCCTTAGGTCAAAGACCAGTGCCCTAACTGAGACTAACCTTACCTGCGTATGATCTGGTTCAGCAGAAACTTGTCTAACTTTGTCTTGAAGCCCTGGAGGGTGTTTTCCCCTATAACAGCCTCCGGAACAGAGTTCCAGTTTTCTACCACTCTCTGGGTGAAGAAGAACTTCCTTATGTTTGTACGGAATTTATCCCCTTTTAACTTTAGAAAGTGCCCTCTCGTTCTCTCTACCTTGGAGAGGGTGAACAACCTGTCTTTATCTACTAAGTCTATTCCCTTCATTACCTTAAATGTTTTGATCATGTCCCTTCTCAGTTTCCTCTTTTCAAGGGAGAAGAAGCCCAGTTTCTCTAATCTCTCACTGTACCTGGCATGAAATAGGGGTAAAAGAGCCTGAGAACTTCATCCCTGCCAGTTTTGAGGCAAAACGAGATGATTTGAAGAATCTGGAGAACTTAAAAAAAATTGGAGCATCCATGATGGGTGCCGTGGCAGCATTTTAGCACCAAAAGAGGACTCAAAAATGGCTAAACAGGATTTTGGAAGTGAGAATCCTAGTAGATGTACAAAAACTTTGAAAAGCAGGTTTTTCAGACTCCTCCCCCCCCCTCCAATTTTGCCCATAGGCTACTCACTTCGACTAGGGACTTTCCCTCCAGGAAATTGTCCAAACTTTTTTTAAAACCATCTATGTTAACTGCTCTTACCACAACCTCTGGCAATGTGTTCCAGAGCTTAACTATTCTCTGGGTGAAAAAATATTTCCTCCTATTGGTTTTAAAAGTAATTTCCCTGTAACTTCAGCGAGATTCCCCTAGTCTTTTGTAATTTTTGACGGAGTAAAAAAAAAAAATCGATCCACTCGTACCTGTTCTACACAACTCAGGATTTTGTAGACTTCAATCGTATCTCCTCTCAGTCTTTTTTATTCCAAGCTGAAGAGCCCTAACCTATTTAGTCTTTCCTTATATGAGATGAGTTCCATCCCCTTTATCATCTTGGTCTATCTTCTTTGAAACTTTTCTAATCCTGCTATATCTTTTTCAGATAAGGTGACCAGAATTGAATGCAATACTCAAGGTTATGTCGCACCATGGAACAATACAGAGGTATTCTTAGTTTTGTTAACCATCCTGCTTTTTAAAACAAATTCCTAGCATTTTGTTTGCTTTTTTGGCTGCCACTGCACATTGGGCAGAAGGCTTCAGTGTATCATCTATAATGACATCCAGATCTATTTATTGAGTACTGACCCCCAAGGTGGACCCTAGGATAAGAATAAAGAACATAAGAATAGCCATACTGGGTTAGACCAATGGTACATCAAGCCCAGGAGTTCATTTTCACAGTGGCCAATTCAGGTCTCTAGAACCTGGCCAAAATCCAAGGAGTAGCAACATTCTATGGTACCGATCCAGGGCAAGCAGTGGCTTCCTTCCCTCATGTCTTTTTCAATAACAGACTATGGATTTTTCCTCTTAAAACCAGCTATGCTAACCGCTTTTACCACAACCCATGGCAATATGTTCCAGAGCTTAACTGTTCTCTGAGTAAAAAAATATTTCCACCTATTGGTTTTAAAAGTATTTTCCTGTAATATCATCGAGTGTCCCCTTGTCTTTGTAATTTTTGACGGAGTGAAAAATCGATCCACTTGCACCCATTCTACTCCACTCAGGATTTTGTAGACTTCAATCATATCTCCCCTCAGCCGCCTCTTTTCCAAGCTGAGGAGCCCTAATTTTTTTAGTCTTTCCTCATACAACAGGAGTTCCATCCCCTTTATCATCTTGGTTGCTCTTCTCTGAACCTTTTCTAGTGCCGCTATATCTTTCTTGAGATGAGACCATAACTCCAAGTGAGGTTGCAGAGGCATTTTAATATTCTTAGTCTTATTAACCATCCCTTTTTTAATAATTTCTAGCATCTTGTTTGTTTTTTTGGCTACTGCAACACATTGGGCATAGGATTTCATCCTATTGTCTGCAATGACACCCAGATCTTTTTCTTGGGCGCTAACCCCCAGGTGGACCTAGCATCTGGTATCTTCTTCCATAAAAACTGAAGCAAAGAATTCATTCTGTTTCCCCGCTATGTACTTACCCTTCCTGAGCACCCCTTTTAGTCCTTGATCATCAAATAATCAGTTTTATTATGGCTGGCTTTAAGGAAAAGACTCAAAGAGTTCAAGCACCACCAAAACAAATGAATGAAGTTTCAAGTTTATTTAAAATTTGACATCCCACTTTTAAATATCTTAGTTGCGTACAAAAGGTAAAATTGCAAATAAATATAGGGCAGCAAGTACAAGACTCACAGACAGACGTAAATTATCATACATTTGGTTAAGAGGGGGAAATACAATAATTGATAGGATAGAAAGACAAAAAGGGTAAATACAATAGGGAGGGAATGATTTTTTCATGTGCGGTGAAAATTGTTGAGTGTTTATATGTCAAATGCGTCTTTGAATAAAAACGTTTTAAGGTTAGATTTAAATCTATCTAAGAAGGATTCTTCATGAAGGAATGATGGCAATGAGTTCCCTAATGAAGGGGCAGTTATGGAGAAAATTGATTTCCGTGTAGTATCATAGACAATTTGATGTAATGAAGGTATGGCTAAGAGATTTTGGTTACTTGATCACAGTGATCTAGGTGAATTATAGGGAATGATCAATCTATCAATGAATCCTGTGGAGTGGAAGATTCTTGATTTAAAGGTTAGAAGTAATATTTTGTAGGTTATTTTGTGGGAAAGTGGTAACCAATGACCTTTTATCAGGAGCAGTGTCACATGGTCAAATTGTTTGGCCTTAGATAAGAGTTTAACAAGAGTATTTTGCATGATTTGGAGTCTTCTGAGTTCCTTCAGGGTTATTCCCTTATATAAAGCGTTACAATACTCTAGTCAAGAAATGACTAGCGAGTATATTAAAATATTTAAGGAAAAAGTTTCCAGAAGATTTGCAATGGAACGAATCATGCGTAACCTGTTGAAGCATTTTTGTACTACAGAACTTATTTGCTGATGGTAGGATAGTTTATTATCAAGTGTCACACAAAGAAGTATAATAGTAGTTACTATTTGAAGTGGTGTAGACAAATAGGGGAGATTAAGCTGTCAATATCATTACAACGAAACAGCATTGTTTTTGATTTAGGGATGTTTAGTGCTAGCATGTTGTCGTTTAGCCACTGACTAATATTTTCTAGTTTGTTATTAATGTCTAGAATGTCTTGTGGATTGTTGGAATCTATAGGGTGAAGTAGTTGGATATTGTCAGCGTATGCATACATGGTAAATCCTATTGATAGGCCCAAAGTCAGAAGGGGGGCCAAAAATATATTGAATAAGAGAGCAGAGAGGATTGATCCCTGAGGTATTCCGTAATCTTGAGTAAATGATTTTGAAAAGATCTTGTCAATAGTTACTTTCAAAGAGCGCTCTGAAAAATAAGATGAAAACTAGTCAGAAATTGCGATAGATTTCAAATCGATGCAAAAGACGAAGATGGTCTATGGTATCGAAAGCGGCAGAAAGTTCTAGTGATATAAGCAGTACAGATTTCCTGTGGTCTATATAGTAAAGAATTGAAGTTGCAAGCCTGATTAGGGAATGTTCTGTTGTATGGTTCAGTCTGAATGCCGTTTGATTTGGATGGAGGACGTTGGGTTTTTTATATGAAATCTGATAGAATACAATTTTTTGTGTAACCTTTACCAGAAAAGGGAGGTTTGCTACTGGTCAATAGTTTAAACAATCTGTTGAAGATATGTTATAATCTTTGATCTTAGGATAGATTGTTGCTGCTTTTCAAATACTGGGGAGTTTTCCTAAAGATAAACTACTCTTGATCAAGCTATGGATAAATGTTCCGAAGATTGAAAAGTGGTGTTTCAAGAAAATCCAAAAAAACTCCAGTGTGAAAATACTCAGCTGTCCTGGAAAACTGCTTTGTCATATTCATCCACAATCTTGGCTGCTACATCCAGATGCACATCAATCACCCGAGAGGCAATCCTTGTTTCGCTGAAGGCTGCATCAGGGGTTCATATCTGACTTCATAATTCACCTTATCACTTAACAATTCAATGTAACTATCCAACGTGGCGTGAAAGCCCTCACTTCTCAGCATTCTAAAGTAAACTGATTATTTGATGACAATGAGTTTTTGGTGGAAGTGAAGTTTTTTCTGACCCTTAAAGCCTGATGCCTTTTTCTCCACTTCTTTGATTTTTCTGTTTATTATTTTTTTGTGTGTGTGTTACTTCAGGATGGCTATGCGATTACTGGATTTTAGAGGAGTAATATCTGGGGTCAGCACCCAGATATAGCTAAGTGTGTATATTTTAGATTTTGAATAAACACACTTGGGTGGTAGATTTACGTAATAGAAATTGCCCATTATACTGTTACCTAATGTGCCAGCTTTCCTAATGTCTGTAAACATTTCTTCATCCATTTGCTCATTCTGTCCCCGGGGATGGTAGTAAAACCTTACCTGTAAATTCTTTCCATTCACACATGGGATTTCTATCCATATGGATTCCATACTGCTATGTCATGCAGAATGTTTATTTTGTTTGATTCAATTCCATCTAATATATAGTACAATTCCCCTTCCAATTTTATTTATTCTATCCTTGCGATATAATTTGTACCCAGGTAACACAGAATCACATTGATTGTCCTCCTTCCCACAGGTCTCTGAAATGCCTATTATATCTACCTCATCATTCAGAGCTATATACTCTAACTCACCTTTTTAGGCTTCTAGCATTTGTATACACACAGTTCAAGTTGTGTTTTTTTTCCTTGTATCTACAGCCTGCTGAGAAGATAACAGGGTAATTAGAGTCCTTTACTCTGTCTTCCTCTTAAACACTTCTGGCTTTCTTTCACAATTATTGAAACCTCTCTATTGGGACTTCCTAAATATCCTGTTTCAATAGTAGCCTTCAAGGATACTTCACACCGAACCATCCGCTCCTGGGTGACTGTCGGCTTTTCCCCCCATCTCAGTTTAATAGCTGCTCTATCTCCTTTTTAAACGTTAGCGACATCAGCCTAGTTCCATCTCGGTTAAAATGGAGGCCATCCTTTCAAAATAAGCTTCCCTTTTCCCAGAAGGTTGCCCAGTTCCTAACAAATCTAAATCCCTCATCCATGCACCATCATTTCAACCATGCATTGAGACTTCGTAGCTCTGCCTGCCTCTTGGGTCCTACGCATGGAATTGGGAACATTTCTAAAAATTATACCATGGAGAATCTAGCTATCAGCTTTCTTTCTAACAGCCTAAATTTGGCTTCCAGAACCTCCCCCCACATTTTCCTGGTCAAACGGGTCTTCAAGGGATTAACCTTCCAGCTGCAGACCTAAGTCTGCTTCCTCTCCACACAGGCATAGCTCTGGTGCACTGAAAGCCGCAAAAAACATGAAAATAATAAAGAAATATACAGAGCAGATCAGAAAGACACCTTCCAGCTTGAGTACAGAAGGAAAAACTGAAGGGGGCAGCAGGGCCTCCTGGAGAAGAAGTTGAAAATCTGGAATGGATTCCTTCTGCATGGTTTGCAAGCATGGGGCGAAGAATACCCTACTGTCCAGAATGACACACCTATTGCACTAGAAATGAACTCATTATTTCTTCAGACTGTCATTTTAATCCTAAAATAATGAAAAAAAAACCTAATAAAGCATAAGAGGCCTGACAAAAAAAGATTACATTGAATCTTTACAATTAAATTTTCATTTCCAGTAACAAATTTGATATCAAATATCAGACTATTAATGAATCAAACAAAAATTAAGGCATGACATTCACGACAAATGGAGAAAACCAAGGACCAGTTCTGAAAATGATCAAAGTCAAGCTATTTAAGGGTTTGTCAGCATATTAAAAATTAACTTTGACCTGCTTAGATACATATAACACTTTGGCCAGAATAAAGTAATTGAAGTGAAATATACAATAAGCAGACCCATTTCAAGTGGATCACCCACTGAGCTCTCGCTGATAATAAGGCATATCTCTATTCTAACTTAAACAGGGAACTTTTCAGAGAAAATCCTCTCACAATTTACATCTCTGGAGCCGAGAATGTACATTGTAGTGTTCCCCAAGAGAGAAAAAGCAACCGTGAAAGTGCAGGTCTTTTATTATTGTTTTTCCATTGATAGCCAAGCAAGTTCACCAACTCATTCATATAGATCAGCTTAATCAAAAGCAGACTAGTGGGCTGCTTAGTAATGAGATATACACACACAGTAGGATTATGTTAATATGATAGAACTAATTGCCATGATCACAAATGCCATCAAGTTGGACATTTTTTTAATTGACTTAGACATTCTTTTGAAAATGCTCCTCCGTGTATATGCATAGATTTAGAGTATCTTTCAATGTGGCCACAGCCCTAGTCACTTTCGAAAGGGTTACTTACTCAACTATGGGATCCTTTTACTAAAAGTGCATTAGGTACAAAATCTAATGCACCTAATCCAGGAAATTAACATTTGCCAAGTGCAAAACTAAAGCAGTACCGTGTGTGTGTGTGTGCCCCCACCCCCCAGCATGTAACCTGTCCTTTAGCATGCTGTACTCCGCTTGCACTTAGCACAGAACCATTTAGCACCTTCTATTTAGGTGGAAGTAAGTTGTCCTGCACTACCTGAAGTAAGCGTAGCATGTCAAGTGTCACAAGCGTCAAGCGTTAGCATGCCATGGCCCATTCTCAACCCATTCCCTGCCTAGCTGTGCTTCTTTCCACCACACGTTAACTGGAAATATACTGTGTGCGCTGTTAATGCATTTCTGCGCTACCTGTTAATGCTGTCCAAACCACGCATTAACAACCTAATGCATTTTAGTAAAAGGGCCCAGCTCTTTTGCAGCCACTCACTAAGCCTCTGGTCAGAAAGACTCGTTCTAGAGGTGCCTTCTGTTATATATTGAAAAGTACTACAATTTTGTAGAAAGACAAACATTCAGTTAAAAAGAAAGAAAAAAAGAGTATGAACTAAACGCCAGGAAATGTGGACAGCTTCTGAATTAAACTGTTTTATTTAAATATTGTGTACTAGTGCTTTAACATTTAAAAGTGAGAATAAATAGAGCTTTGAAGGACAATCTATTACTGGTCAGTGCTCGAATGTGTTATCCTTTATAATACAGTGGTGCCTCACACAACGAACTTAATTCGTTCCAGGAGCAAGTTTGTTATGCGAAAAGTTCGTTATGTGAAACGCGTTTTCCCATAACAATACATGTTAAAAAAAATAATTCGTTCTGCAGCATAAAATATGCTAAGATGACATAAAAAAAGATAAATTTGTGAAAATGGTGGTCTTGCTGAGGCCAAACTCTTTGACGAGGTCACACTGTTTTACCCCACATTCACTCCTTCTAATTATTTCCCGTTTCATTTCAACAGAAATCACCTTCCTGCTTTTTTTAGAAGCCATGATATATAAAAAATATTGAGTTTATCTTAAAAGGACGACTGTATACAGTGAGAGAGGGCAGAGTCTCAGCGGCAAAAACTGGGACTTAACTTTTCTTTTTTTTTTTTTTTCTAGCATCGGGGAAGCGGCGAGAGTAGCTCCGCCCCCCCCCAACGCATCAGCAGTAGGCGCCGGGCCCCTCCATAAAAGGAGGCGAGCCGACGGTCCGCCACTGCACAGGGAGCCAGGCGAAGGGCTTTGAGAGAGGGCAGTTAAGCGCAGTGACTAACGACTGCCTGCAGTGCCTGCGCGGAAGGATGCAATACATCGGCAGCTCGGGCGACTTCGTTGTGTGAAACGAAGTTCGTTGTGTGAAGTTCGTTGTGTGAAACGAAGTTTGTTGTGTGAATCAAGACATGAAGTTCGTTGTGTGCAGCGTTCGTTGTGCGAGGCGTTCGTTATGCGAGGCACCACTGTACATTTGTTTGACACAAAATAAACTTTTCAAAGTGTCCAGCTGCATTGGTTTATCTGCCTCTTTTATCATTAAATATTAATGAACCATTGACAAATTCTGCTGCAGAATTTCACTATTATGTATCTCAATATTTAACTGAGAAATTTAAAAAAAAGACCAAGAAGAAAATTACAAAAGAAGAATTTAGGGTCTATTTAACTAAGCTGTACTAGTAAATGATTTTAGTGCTTTTTTTTTTTTTTTTTTAAATCATTTTTATTAGGGAATCAACAAGAGAAACAAGCATGGTACATGGATGAAACAGGCAAACAGAGACAGCAAGGAAAAAGAACACACGCAGGACTTTCCCACATGCTAAGCCCATATCTAGTGCAGCTATAAAATTACTGTATTTTTCACTCCATAAGACACACTTTTTCCCCCCAAAAGTGGGTGGAAATGTCAGTGCGCCTTATGGACTTATGGAGCGAATGTAACAATTTTTCCCCTCCCCCCCCCCCGTCTTACCTTTTGAAATCTCCCTTAAATCCTTGTGGTCCAGTGGTGTATCGGCAGGAGCGAGCTTTCCGTGTTCCTGCCCCTCCCTCACTGGACAGCTGCCTCATTATGTCAGGGCCAGCAGTGCACAAGGCAGGAGCAATCTTTTTGCGCTCCAGCCTGGGATCGCGCCGCTCCCTGAATGGTTGCCTTCAGTTCTCCCCCATGTCTAACCATCTTCTCTCTGTGTCCATATACCCTCCCATGTCTACCATTACCCCTCTGTGTCCATATACCACTCCCAAGCAGCATTCCCCTTTTTGCTCCCATCCAGGCACAGCATCTCCCCTCTTTTTGTATATCTCCCTGTGTCCAGCTTCTCCTCTTTTACTCCCTTACACCAATGTTTCTCTCACACTCTTTCTTTCATCCCTTCCTCCACCATGTTCAATATTTCACTCACTCTTCCTTCATTTCCTTGGTTCAGCTTTTCTCTTTCCTTTTCCTTCTCTCTCTTCCTCCCTGCAGGGCCATGCTGGTGCTAGGTGCACAGAAACTGCAGAGAACCTCTGCCTCAGACAAGCGTGGAACCTGGGATAGCTTGTTTCTTCAGACTGCTCCTCAGTCCTACCGGCTAGACTAACCTCAAACCTCTACCGGAACATGTACACACAGATGTGGGGAGGAAACACAGTCAGCACCTGATCATGAAAAACCGCCATGGGGTCACTCAACCTGCACTCAAGCTCTTTGCAGACACAACCTGGAGCGAGCCTTGCTCTCAAGGGAATAGTCCCTGTGCTCTCAGACTGTTAGTGCAGGCTGGCCAAGCAGGTATCCTCAGAGGTCTGTGTTCTCTATGAGCCCAAGACTGGGAGCCTCTGCAGCACGGAAAAACCTCATGACTGGATAACAAAAAAAAAAAGAATTTAAAGAAAAATAAACATGAGTAGAATAGACAGGCTCCTACCATCTCACGTGTAAAGTAAAACTGAGGAATTGGAGGACAGCCCAGAGTGATGGGAGGTGGAGCAGAAAAATGTAAATGAGGTTCTTTACATCAGATCTCATGATCAGAGATACATAACCCATGTGCTCAAGAATGATGTGCCTATTGCACTAGAAAGCAATATTATCTCAAACAAATCCAGAGACTCATGAAAGATTTATTGGATGAGGTAACATGTGAAAGAAATCAAAAGACCATATTTAAAAGAAAACCTTTAAAATATGAATATCATGATACTGAAATGGAAGTTATTTTGGCTCTAGAAAAAAGATGGAGTAAGAGCATCCAGATTTCATGAAATATTGCTAATAACTGATAGACAGCAAAGGAACCAGGTAAAATAGAAGTTAATGGGGTGGTTGAAAGAACTAAAAATGGAGACCTTAATGCTCTGGTGAATAAGAGTTTGGAAGAAACATCACATAAAATATACGACCATAAGTATTATGTTCTGTGAACCTAAAAGCCCTGAAATTGCAAATGATCAGCAACCATGCCAAAAAATTGTCAGATTCTTAAGATCTGCAGCAAGTGAGGCAGTACTGAAGGCAGCTGCTGACTGTGAACAGTGTTTGAGGCATGGAGAGATATTTTTTTTAAGACCTGAAGTGTGGGATTCCACAGCACAAGGTCTGCTATACTGAGTCAGACTAATGGTACCTCCACCCTTGACTATTATCCACTCAGCTTGGAAAAGAGATGGCTGAGGGGACATATGATGGAAGTCTACAAAATCCTGAGTGGAGTAGAACGGGTACAAGTGGATCGATTTTTCACTCCGTCGATGAAGTTAAAAGGAAATACTTTTAAAACCAATAGGAGGAAAATTTTTTTCACTCAGAGAATAGTTAAGCTCTGGAACGTGTTACCAGAGGATGTGGTAAGAGCAGATGGGATGGGTTGGCCCATGGGTCTAAGGTCCCGCCCATAGGAGTAGCGTAAGGCAACTGGGCCAATTCCGGGAAAGGGCAGGCTGGCGGGCCTGTTGGCTGGACCAGGAACTCATCTGGCCGGTCAACGTTAAGGTCAGTATGGGGGGGGTCCGGGGTGGTGGTGTAGTTGTTGGTGGGGTTAGGGACAGTCTTTGGCAGGAGGGCCTGGGCTCCCTCCTGCCAGTGTTGTCGGGGATGAGGGGTGTTCCGGGGGTGCATCTTGGCAGGAGGGACTGAGCTCCCTCCTGCCAGTATTTTTTTTTGGGGGGGCAGTTCTGGGGTGCGCCTCAACAGGAGGGTCTGGGCTCCCTCCTGCTGGTGTTGTTGGGGGGGGGGTTCCAGGGGTGCGCCTTGGCAGGAGAGATTGGGCATCTCTCCTGCCCCTATTCGCAGGGGGTGGGGGTGTCGGGGGTGCGCCTCGGCAGGAGAGATTGGTCATTTCTCCTACCGGTATTCATGGCAATTTGAGGGGGGGATCGCGATCATGATAGGGGGTGAGCAAGAATGAGTCTTTCTGTAGAAAACCCATAAATGAAATCAAGTCTTTCTGATTTAAATTAAATCCACCTTGCTCCAAATCCGGTTACAAGTACCTGATGACCTCACACAGCAAAATATATTTCATGCTCCTTATTCTGGACAGAGTGCTGGGTTTTGGAAAGTCCGTCTGGGCACCTGAACAGTCCTCTAAAAAGGGGGCATGTCTGGGTTTTCCCGGATATCTGGTAACTCTACCTTTAATCAGGGCAGGATTAATTCTTCGAGGGCCCCTAAGCACACAAGTACACTGGGCCCCCCCTGGCCCTGCCCTGCCTCCACCCCGCCCATGCCCCGCCCCTACCCCATCCATGTCCCACCCCATTTATCTGTTTTCTTCTTTACTTCTTTATTTCCACTTGTATTTCTTTTTTTTCAAATTCAAAACAAACAAAGATTAGTATACCAGTGCACAGTTTTTCTTCTATGCAACCCCCAAACATCTCTGAATAAATCCCCCTTCCTTCCCTTCCTACCTACTTACCCAGGAATTTAACTCTGAACCCTTTCCATGCATATATGAAAGTGTTCAAATATTTGTAAAGCAGTAATACTATCAGAAATATAAGTCTATATTAATAACCAAGTTTACAATGCCTCTCAACTGCCTCACTCTACATCAACCAACTGTAACCCATATGTATGTATAAACAACCAAATCTGTAACTCCTCTAGTACGTTCCACTCCATGTATGTTAATTTGCAACGAAACAACAAGGCAAGCAGTCCACCAAAGAATCCAACGTGAAACTAAAGAAGATTGGCAGAAAATAAGGAGATTCAAATCAGGTTAATTCAAGGTGCTCCCAAGAACCATGCCTGATGCATTTCGCCAAATAAGGCTAGTCAACGCTAACAAATAACCATGTCTTTCATACAAATAGAACACAAAAAACACCTTCGCCTAGTATGGAATAAGTAATCACAAACTAACCTCTCCCCCCTTTTACAAAACTGTAGTATGTTTTTTAGCCACAGCCAGCGCTAAAAAAACGCTCTACAGTTTTGTAAAAGGGGGGATAAAATAGAAATATGAAGACAAAGGTTAAATAAAACCACCAAGACGCTGGACTCTGCATACAATGCAATACCACAGAAACAGCAATGCATATCCCCTAAAGCAAAAAAATAAATAAATAGAAATTTTTTTTTTCTACCTTTGTCTTGTCTGGTTTCAGCTCTCCTCATCTTCTTGTCACTCTCTTCCTTTCATCTTCTGTCCTTCTGTGCCACTTCCAGAAACTGTATGACTCCCCCTTCCATCTTTCCCTTCACTCCCATTGTTCTGGAATCCATCTTCATCCATTCCCTCTTCCAATGGTCTGGCATCTCTCTTCTCTTCTTCCCTTCCCTCTCCCACACCCACACCCCCATGGTCTAGAATTTCACTCTCTCCTCTCCCTTCCCCCACTTCCATCAGCATCAGCCTGCTTTCTTTCCCTCCAACCCAATTCCATCCAGTATCCTTCCCCCTTTCCCTGCACGCCAATTCCATCAGCATCTGCCCTCTTTCTTTCCCTTCAACCCAATTCCATCCAGTATCCTTCTCCTTATATCTCTCCCCTTCCCCTGCATACCAATTCCATCAGCATCTGCCTCTTTCTCTCCTTCCACCACCCTGCCTCTTTTCTTTCCCTCCAGCACCCTTCTAGGTCAGAGGGGGCTCGCTGAAGAAACAGAGGACTCTGGGGTTTTTATTTCCCTTGGTAAAGTGGGCCCCCCGTGAAAGATCAGCAGCGCTGCCCCCCCCCCCCCCCGGGAGATCGACAACACCGTCCTCCCCCGGCATTGCCATCAACCAACCTGAATAAGTGACGGCGGAGGGGATGGACCAGCAGATGCAAAGAGTTGCTGCAAGGTCCCGCGATGACTGCATCTGCCGGTCCAACCCCTCCGACGTCACTTACCTCTTCCCTGAGCAGAGCCGGCAGACGCAGTCATCGCGGGACCTTGCAGCAACTCTTTGCATCTGCCGGTCCACCCCCTCCGATGTCACTTTTTCAGGTTGGTTGATGGCGATGCTAGGGGAGGGCGGTTTTGTCGATCTGCTGGGGGGGGGCAGCGCTGCCTATCTTTCCGGGGGGGGGGGGCCCAGTGCTGCCAATCTTTTGTGAAGGGGGGCCCAGCGCTGCCGATCTTTCCTAGGGGGCCTGCATTGCCAAGGGAAAAAAAACAAACAAACCGAGTCTTCTGTTTCATCGGACCCCCCTGACAATTTCGGGCCCTAGGCACGGTCCTACATGGCCTATTGGTTAATCCGGCCCTGCCTTTAATGGCTACATATAGACACATGCAAATAATCAATCCTTCAACATATTGGGACAATTAGCAACTACCAAATTGCTACTGGAGGCTGGAGGGGGATGGCAAAAGGTTTTACTTACTCTCAGAAGTTTAAAAGAGAAGACAACTGACTGTTGTCCGAAGTGTGCGGCCCCGAGGGCTTCTTTGGGCCATATGTTTTGGCTATGTCCGGGAATACAGGCTTATTGGAAACGCATTTGCTTGCATGTCAAGTCTCTCTGGCAATGCACCTGGTTGCCAACGGACACCTTTCTTTTCACGCTGAAACTTACTTTGTTTCCCACTCGTCCAGGAGCTGCTGCGTTTGTTCAGAAAACTATTTTTATGGGACTTAAAACTATTCTTCAGTGTTGGCTGTCCCCAAATACCCCGACTGTTTCCCACTGGCGGACACAGATGATCCAGTTGGCGGGGTATGAATGCCTGGCCATTGTAGATATGAACTCTAAGTCTGGATCTTTATATTTACGCTGTTGGGTACCTTTTTGTGCTACATTAACACCAACTGTACGCAGTAGATTGTTGAATTGATCTGGTACTTATCAAAGGGCTGTTCCCATGGGAGGGTGGGTGGGCGGATGGGGGGTAGGTTGGGGTTAGGGTTGGGGTTGGGAAGATTTCTGATGTTCTGATTGATTGATCGGTTGTTATTGTGTTCTGTTTCTTATTTCAAACTAATAAAAAGATTTAAACATAAAAGAGAAGACAATAATGTCACCAAAATAGAAATCCTTCCTAACACACACAAGAACAAATCATGTGTGCACATCATTTGACAACAAAAACTCTTTTCTACAGATCTGAAACCAAGCATTAATCTTTTGCAACCATGAAACTGCTTCTCACACTATTCCTGCACATATACACACCTTTACAAATAAAAAGTGTTTAATTTAGGGAATCAAATGCATAATTCTAAGATGCTCACAAGAACTTCTGTTCTATTTGAGGTGGAATAGGGATAGCAGGAGGGGGAAGATTTTGGCTTATAGAGTGAATGTTTACTGTACTTTTTAAGGTGTTTTTTTTCATATAAAGAGAAATTAAAAACACACAGACATACATGGTAAATAACATACATTGAAACATTTAAAAAAATCAGCTGGAGTAGATCAGTACAGAACTCTGGTATTTACATTTCAACCAATAAAAGTAAGCATATCTTTGTTTGTATGTCAGTGCCAAACTGTAGCAGGCATTACTTAAGTGCATCTGTTTTTTATCACCATTTCAGCTAATGGTGCTTATCGGGAACAGGGGCTTGAATGCAATATACCATATGCAGTTCCCATCTGTCAGGGAAAAAAAAAAAAAATTCAGGCCAGGTACTTTTCTTTTATCATACTCCCTTTTCACTGCAGAACACAGAATGAACAATGGTGGGGAAAGCACTGAACTAGAACAAAATGACATTTGAATCCAATCTGTACAATCCTCACCCACCGCCAATATCTCCATCTCTCTATTCTATATTATTATTTATTGATTTGTTATACCGCCTGTACCAATTAAGGATTGCAACTAAGTAAAACATTTAAAGTTTAGAGTGTGGAACAACCCCCCCCCCCCCTATAAGCCAGTTTTAGTTTACTACAGCAACTATTCAGTGGGACTTAGCTGACCGAGAACAGCTGCTGGCCGGCTAAGTCCCATTTGGACAACTATCCGTGATATTCATCAGGAGATAGTTGGCTGTTTCCCGGTGAATATTGGGCACGCCAGCAAGCCCAGCGATCAGCCATGTTGTGCAACATAGCCGGTCACCACTGATTTTCATAAATGTAGTAGGGTCATTGGGCAAGCTTGGAGGTAGGGCAGAACCAGTGTCATTCTTCAGTCAACTATTGTTTAGATTGGGTGTGTTAGTCTGTACAAGCATGTGCTAATGCAAAAGCTGATGGTGTGTCTTGACAATCCTAGCGCCCTGTCTGTGCAATGCGAGATGAAAAAGTTGAAAAATCACCGGTCTGGGAGTTGTTCACTAACAACTATCTCACATACACACACACGCATAAGAACATAAGCATTGCCATCTCCGGATCAGACCTTAGGTCCATCAAGTCCGGCGATCCGCACACGCGGAGGCCCCGCCAGGTGTACCCTGGCATAGTTTTAGTCCCCATATCACTCTGTGCCTCTCATAAGGAGATGCACATCTAGCTTACCCTTAAATCCTAGAACGGTGGATTCCCGTTTTATCCAATGGGCCCTGTGGCAGATCACATTAATAAATGCTTTTAGGAAATTACCTTTTGTGTTTTAAGATCAGAGAGGTTATTACTGAGGTCATTCCTCTATCACCATTTTCTTCACATTCAAGACCACTTCAGAAACAGTCCAGTTTACTGACATAAGATCCTGGCAGCTGTATGCTAAACAAAATGTATTTTTACGCAGATCTTAATTTTCATCACATACACAGCCACGTTTGATCACCACTCTGTAGCACTGACTCATAACGGCAATCTCAGTGCCATTAAACCAGCTGAAAATGTTCAGCTCACACCATGAAGAATTACTACTTTTAAATACAGCAATGCAGGGCATTTATGATATATCCAATTAGTCTTTGGATCATCTGAAAAGAGAGAATTTGTAATTTAACATGATACAGTACCTAGCAGGTGCTGTGGGATAAACAACTTTAATGTGCTGGAAAAGCAAATCCTGTTTCAAAGTTTGTTTGATCCACTCCCTTAGCCCTTGTCCAGTATCACCTGAAAAACATGGAAGCATTTTAAATGTAATAGTGAAGACCACCATGCAGTATCTACAATTCAGTTTATTTTCCTCCGTAACCAAGAAACCTTATTCTTTACATGTCATTTGCCAAGGACACACCCCACATAAAACAGCTTTTTGGAGTAAACTTGGCACAGTTGAGTCAAGGAGTAGCCCTAACGGTTACAGCAATGGGCTGAAAACCAGAGAAGCCTAGCTCAAATCCCACTGCGGCTCCTCGTGACTCTGGGAAAGTCACTTTAACACTCCACTGCCCCAGATACAAACTTAAGATTGTGAGCCTCCCAAAGACAGGCGAATACCAACTGTTTTTGAATGCAGTTCACCTCGAGCTGCAACTGGAAAGGTCAAAATCCACAATGATCCTATGTTGCAGAATAATGAGCGAAGCATTTGTCAGAAAACACAAAAAATGACTGTTAATAATGCAGGACAACTGTCTAAGGATTACAAACACTTTCCTCTCTAGGTCACTATTTTAAAACTCTGGAAATTCAGCCTGTCAGTATACTACCTGGCAGCCTTTATAAAAATAACTAGTCTCTGTTAGGTTTTCCATACACAGGTACCTTTACATCACACATTACAGTCTGGCCCTAAGTGGCATCCCTACCAATATTTTCCAGAGACCCCCCAAGACTATGAAAGCATGCAGGCCAAACTACACTCACTTCCTATTGATCTGTTGAAAACAATTAAAAAATGGCTGCCACTGTCTATGGATAAATGGATGGTTTACTCATTGAATGTGAGAAAAGAAAAACAACCCTTAAATTGCTCGAGTTACATTTACCTTGTCTAGTTTGATTGTGGAAGAAAACAGAGCCATGTTGCAATAAAGGGGGAAATTTTATTCGTAAAAAGTAATAACATTTATCCCTCAAAACCTATAAATGGCACCCAAATTTGGGCGTGATCCTGAGATCGTGCGCAAATAAATTACCCCTCCCTCTTTTTTTACAAAGCCACGCTAGCGGTTGCCACGCTGCAACCGCACCGAAGCCCGTTAAATCCCAATGGGCTTCCATGCAATTACCATGAGCCGCCGCAGTAATCGACTTAGGCCCTCTTATACTAAGGTGCGCTAAGTGTTTTAGCATGCGTTTAGCACCCGCTAAATCAACGCTACCGCTAACAAGTCCATAGGATAACATGCATGCGTTAGCGTTTAGCATGTGATTAGCGTGCACTAATATTTACCGCGCGCTAAAAAGCATAGCACACCTTAGTAAAAGAGGACCTTAGTTAATGAGCTTTTATCAATAACTAGCTGTTAATTATTGATGTTGATTTGCTCTAATTTGGATTTGCACAGGGCTCTCTGGCTGAGCACGATTCTATAAAGATCCATACCTAAATCCTCTTGTGTGTTAACCTAAAAAAGGGCGGGTCAGGAGCATCCCAAAGAATTACGCACAGTATTATAGAATTTGGGGGCTGCATGCCCAGGTTGTGTGATAGGATTTACACCGGGTGTCAGTTGGAAACAGCGGCAGTTAAAGGTGTAGAGAAACATCAAAGGCCTAGGGTCAGAAAGCTATGCAGATAAGCAGACCATACGGTCAGATGATGCAAATATCAGAGTGATTTATTGAAAATTAAATAAAGAAAAATTGCCCAATGGCCTTATTTCACCTAAACCTATGCTGCTTTAGAGGCTAACAACTAAAGAGAACAATTGAGAGCACTTTTTCTTAATCAGGGCTTGCACAACAGATTTCAGATCTAGGCCTCTCATTATTGCCGTGTGCTAGGGTCAGAAAGGTCAGTCTCAGCAGCCAGGGCAGAGAACAGCAGTTGAGGCATCAAGTGGGGGCTGAGAGGAGCCTCAATATCCCCCCAAGTGCTGATTTTCAAAACAGACTTGCTAAGCTTTTTGTTCTCAATACGTCCAAATTTCAAGGAGGCATGTTATGAGCAAGATTTGGGCGTGCTTAGCGCTTGGACATCATGCGGTGATATTCAAACATTTGCTATAATGTCCCGGACGTCATTTAAATCAGTGTTCTTCAACCACCGGTCCACAGAAATTATCTGCCGGTCCACAGGGCCAGCACATGCATCAGGCCCAAAACAGTGTTCTTCAACCGCCGGTCCACGGTGCGATCGATGCGGCGTTATCTTTGAGCCAGCTCCCTCTTCCTAACTGATTCAGTGCACAAAGCCACGGGCAGTGGCTCCTACGGGCATCCTGCGCCTGAACCGGAAGCCTTCTCTCTGACGTTGCAACGTCAGAGGGAAGGCTTCCAGATGAGGCACGGGACGTGCAAGGTGGAATTAGTGCTATTATGGGGGTGGGATCTGGGGTGAAGATTGGGTAGTGATTGGTGAGGTCTGGTCCACGACTTAGCCCAGTGTTCTTCAACCGCCAGTCCACAGACCGATGCCAGTCCACAGAATAATTCTTTTATTTCTGCCGGTCCATAGGTGTAAAAAGGTTGAAAAACACTGATTTAGATGCCTCAAGCTAGATCTGTTTTAAAAGTGTCTGAGTGCCACAAAGGTACTCAAACTGACCAGATAACCACTGGAGGGATTAAGTCATGACCCCCCACCCCATTCCCCCAGTGGTCAATGACTCCCTCCCATCCCCACCCCCTAAAGATGTGAAAGAAACAGTACATATCTGTCTCTATAACAGCAGCACCTGGTATGGGTAATCCTAGTACAGCAGCAAGGTGTTTGGAGTTGCCTGGTGGGTGGTGTAGTGAACCACAGAGAAGAGGAACCAGGCCCATATCTCACCCTATCCACTACATTTACGGTAGAAAGTGTGAGTCCAACAACCCCCCCCAAAAAAAAAACAACAAACAAACTACTATACTTCCATACAGGTCACACCTACAGCCATAAAGGCTATTGGGGTGGTAGATAGATGAGTACAGTAGATTTGGGGGGAGTCTAGGGCTCACCATATACAGTGGTGCCTCGCACAGCGAACGCCTCGCACAGCGAACGCTGCGCACAACGAACTTTATGTCTTGATTCGTACAACGGACTTCGTTTCACACAACGAAGTCCGGGGTTCCTGCGGGGTTGGATCGCAGCGGGGTTGGTCGAGCCGCGAGGGTAGTCTCCTTCTCCTTACCTGCCCTGTCGCAGCACACAGCCGAACGGAAATCTTCCCGATGTCAGCGCTGACGTCGGAGGGAGGGCTTAAGCAAAGCCCTCCCTTCCTCCGACGTCAGCGCTGACATCAGGAAGACTTCCGTTCGGCTGCGGCAGGGCAGGTAGGAAGAAGGCAATGGCGAACGAAAGAGGGGGGAGGGGGCGGTCCGCCCCGAAGAATGTGCACAGCTGGTCAGGTCCCCCGATCGACCGACAACAGGCCCGGCCGACAAACCTCCCTGCCCTGTAGCCGCGAATCTAAATTACCTCTTACAGCAGCTTCAATAATCCAGCTGCTGTAAGAAGGTAATTTAGATTCGCGGCTACAGGACAGGGAGATTTGTCCGACCGGGCCTGTTCTGTTGTCGGTCGGGTGCAAAAGCGCCACAAAGGTGGAGGCAGGGAGGGAGGAAAGGTGGAGTGGAGAAGAAAAGACGCTTAAGGGGGGAGAAGGCCGCTGAAAGCACATGTTGGAGCAGGGGATGAGAGGGAGGGAGAGAAGGGGAAATATTGGACAAGGGCAGAAGGGATGCTAAATCATAGGGTGACAGGCAGAGAGAACAACAGGAAAAAGAGTGGAAGCAATCTTGAACCCTGAGGGTGAGGGCAGAGAGAGGTGGTGAGATGATTGATCATGGGGAGAGGGACAAAAGGGAATAGAGATGGGATAGGAAGATAGTGGAAGTAAAAGGACAGGGAGATGTATGTTTTTAGATGTATCTAAATAAAAATAATAACAAAAAATTTATCTTTTTTATGTCATCTTAGCATATTTTATGCTGCAGAACGAATTATTTTTTTTTACATGTATTCCTATGGGAAAACGCGTTTCACATAACGAACGTTTCACATAACAAACTTGCTCCTGGAACCAATTAAGTTCGTTGTGTGAGGCACCACTGTATTATAAGGAGGTTCTGGTAAGATGTAAACCTAACACCTTTTATGTGAAGTTCACACCACTGCATCACTGCTTTGCTAGCACATCTGTTTGGTCAGTGTAGTATAAATGGTAGCGCCACCTACATCCAAATGGCTTGGTTTCGGATGTTTTTCACTTGGATGTTTTTCTTTTCAAACATGGCCGAAAAAAGTTGGACATCCTAAGGGCCAAAACATCTAGATATCCAGCCAATAATTAAAAAAAAAAAGATAAAGATGTCTATCAGTTTTGAAAATGGACATTTTACCCCCCCCCCCCCCAATTTTTGGATGCATCTCTTAAGACATCCAAATCGGACTTAGACACACTATTGAGACTGGCCCTCCACAAGCATACATAAACACACCCTTTCTGATGCTCAAGAATACAACCTAGTCAGTGCCTGTTTCCAAAACATTTTCCACCTCTACTGTAAATACAACCATTTTGGTTTCTCTCTCATCAGCCTAGTTAAGAATTGCACATTTCTGGTATATGAAATAGAATCTCAGTTAACAGGCAAAAAAAATCACCAGTGGGGAAAAAAAAAGTGTCCCTCGAACCACTAGTGGCAGCGAACCTGAGTCGCAAACCCCTCTCCTTCCCTCAAGCCCTGAAGCACTACAAGCGCAAGCAGTCCTGAGCCACGAACCCCACCTCCCTCCTGACCTGAAGCACTAGCGCGGCAGTGTCCTGAGCCACAAATCCCCCTTCCTTACCTCCCGCTCCTAAGCAGCTGAGGCACGAACCCCCTTCCCTCCCGCCTCTGAAGCACCAGCACGGCAGCGGTCCTGAGCCACAAAGCCCTCCCTCCCTCCCTCCCTTCCCCAAAGCGCAGCCGGTTAGCACTTAAATTTCCATCAGAAATTGATTTTATTTTCATTTTTATTTAAAGTATTACAATATTTTGATTTTTTTTTGCTGGTTGCTTCAGTTCCGGTTAACAGAGAGGCTACTGTATTTTGAATTTTACACAGTTCTTTTGCAAATTTTTTGACCAATGATTTAGGGCTCCCTTTACAAAGCTGCGTTAGGGCATTGCTGCACACGCTAGACGCTAACACCAGCATTGAGCTACCGTTAGTTCTAGCGCACGGTAATATCCTGCATGCACTAAAAACGCTAGCGAACCTTAGTAAAAGGAGCCCTTAGTTTCCTGTACCTTCAGAAAGTGAATAAAACAACCCCACAACAAATGTGTAAGACAGTGATCTACAATCTTTTTCACATAAAGACTCAGAGAATGACACGGTGACAAAATTCATCACCGTTCCCGTCCCCGCGGATAACCGCGGGAAACCATCTTCATGTCATTCTTTAAGGAGAGAGGGAAGAATCAGAGTATAATTGGGCACAACCACTGATCCGCAAGCTTTGCTTTGAAGAATGCTGGTGTAGAAGGACTGAGGTTGAAATAGACACTAGAAAATGACATGGGATTATTTCCCGCGGTTATCCGCAGGGACGGGAACGGTGATGAATTTTGTCACCGTGTCATTCTCTAGAGTCACACACATTGAGAAGAAGAATCCAAATCATAGTTACTTTATGGTAAGGTTCATCTTAGGAGTCACCACTGAAGAAAAAGATCTGGATGTTATGCAGAAACTACACTAAAATTTTCTGCTCAGTGTATAGCTGCGGGAAAAAAAGTAAACAGGATGCTATGAATTATTAGGAAAGGGATGATAAATAAGATCAAAAATATTACAGTAGACTCTCTGTTAACTGGAACTCAAGCAACCAGCAAAAAAAAAAAATCTCTTTAAATAAAAACAAAAACAATTTCTGACGGAAATTTAAGGGCTCCTTTTACGAAGGCGCATTAGCGGTTTAACACGCGCTAAACTACCGGCCGCGCTAGCCGGTACCGTCTCCTCTTGAGCAGGCGGTAGTTTTTCGGCTAGCGCGGTGGGGATTAGCGTGTGATGAAAAGTTGTGCGCGCTAAAGCCGCTAACGCGGCTTCATAAAAGGAGCCCTAAGTGTAAACTTGGCACGCCACACCTGAGTATGCCTCCTTTTTTCCTACCATGTGTCCAGTAGTTTGACTGGAACAGTTTATGGTATGGCATAGGATGGGGTATATTGTATTAGTTAGGCCTATTTTTAATAGTGACTCTCAAGCAACCAGAAACTACATTTATCTGGCATCTACCAATCCCCATGGGTACCGGTTAACTGAGAGTCTATTGTATAATGCCTCTATATCACTTCATGGTGCATCCTCACCTTGAGTATTGTGCACAATTCTGGTCGCCATATTTTAAAAAAGATATAGCGGAATTAGAAAAGGTTCGAAAGAGAGTGATCAAAATGAGGAATGACTATGATCAATATGAGGAAAGACTAAAGAGGTCAAGGCTCTTCAGCTTGGAAAAGAGATGGCTGAGGGGGACATGAATCCAGAGTGATGTAGAACGGGTAAAAGTGAATAAATTTTTCACCCTTTCAATAAGTTCAAAAACCAAGGAACATTCAATGACATTACATGGGAATACTTTTTTAAAACAAATAGGAAGATTTTTTTTTTAACTAAAAGAACAGTTAACTCTGGTACTCATTGTAAGATGTAGCTGGGTTTAAGAAAGGTTTGGACAAGTTCCTGGAGGAAAAGTTCATAGTGTGCTATTAAGACAGAGATGGGAGAAAACACTGCTTGCCCTGGATCAGTAGCATACTGTTACTGCTACTGTTTGGGGGTCTGCCAGGTACTGTGACCTGGATTGCCCACTGTTGGAAACTGGACTAGATGGACCATTGGTCAGATCTAGTATGGCTGTTTTTATGAGAATGTGAGGAAGCTCCAAGGACCACCAAAAGATTTCACGCTTTCACATACTACTAATTTTGTAAATCATCTTGACCTGCTTGTTCAGACTGGGCATAAAACATTAAAAATACTAATATAGATTCTACAGTACAAGGATATATTTTAAAAACTCACTTTATTTTGGATTGCCAACTGTAGTGCTGCCCAATTCACCGATTCGCTTTTGTGAATTGATTCGAATCGATTTCTTTAAAAATAATTGGGCTCGCCGATTCAGTGACCAACCCTCTTCCCCACATACCTTCGGACCTCATAAAGGAGGAGCAGCAGCGCAAAGCCTGCCCTAAACATGGCCTCTTGCTAGCTGTCCACTGCCGCTCCTGCTTTAGGAGGTCAGAAGTCAGAGCTCTTGGTGAAGGGGGGGGGGTTGGTCAGAAGTGCTGCATAGCACAGGCACCAGCACTGTGAGTTTCCGAGCACCCCCAATATTTTGGGGACATCACGTGACATGTTACCCTCGGCCCCGCGGCTTTAGGGGGCTCCCTGAAGGCAAGCATGTTTTCCCCTTCTTTCCACTGTCGTCTGGCTTCCCCCTGGCCTCCCAGTTTAACTTTATAAATGAATTATGGCCTGCAGAGGATCGCTGGTGTTGTAGCCATTCTAGCAGGCTACTGGCACGGCCTCCACCACACTTTCCCTCTGCTAAGGTCACGCCCCTTCTCCGACGTGACATCCTATTTTGGTCTGGGATGGACCGCAGCAGATGGAATGCATGGTGTAGGACATTTACCCAAAGTGCTATTAAAACAAACACATACAGTCCTCTACTATGTGGATTTTTTTTCCTCTGTGATGATCCAGGAAAATAAAATGGGGAGAGTATAATTTTATCATTGTTACGAACCAATTTGCAGCCATTTGCCATGTTTTATAACCCCTAACTGAAAAACACTCATGAAAAGTCCCCCCCCCCCCCTTTTTACAAAACCATAAAGCGGTGTTTAGTGTCTGCTGCAGCGGTAACAGCTCTGACACTCAGAAGAATTGAGAGTCGGAGCTGTTACTGCTGTGGCCGGTGCGAAAAAAAATGCGCTATGGTTTTGTAAAAGGGGGGTGGGGATAAATAAGCTACAAAAGGCAACCTGGATACATAGGAGCCAACTTTGTTGGTGCTCCCCAATACTGACACAGTCTCCTTTGACTGTATCCAGGGAGAGCTAATTTTCATTGGGTTTAATGCTCCCAATAAGTTTGAAAAGTTGGCTCCAATGCCAGGACATAATAATTATGAACTAAGTTTAATAATACACCTAAGTTCATCTGTATTAATAATGGTGTTCCAACTATCATGCGTGAATCCTACTTAATTTGCAATCCACTACAACCAAGCATGCTTAACTCATTTTATACTGCAACCCAAAAATTATGCATTAAAGTTTACACTGGGACACTTGTACATATATATGTATACATATTTCTTAGTGATGTTTAAAGAGGCACCAGCGCCTGCCAGAGGAAGTTAGTCATTTACTTCAACAGTCAACCAAAAATCCTTGACGTAAATCAAAGCGAAGAAAACATTACTGATGAAAAACAGACAGTCATTGCTGCCGGCCAACATATAAGTGTTTCCACGGACCGAAAGAGATGCGACTGGATTTTGTTCAGACATTAATAATCTAGCAAGCCCACCCATAGGCAGCCCCATGTTCCAAGGAGAAGCCCGTGCAGGCAGTTGCACTTCTGCGCATGCGGGGAAAAGAGATTTCCGTACTGCCACGGGCTCACAGGAAAAGAATGAAACAAAAAAGGCACATTGACAGCTCTTTTGCAACGCATGCAGCTAAGCACCTGAGCCATGCAGAAAGACAACAGAGGCGGTGTGCCTGCCTACTGGAGCCGTCACACACCTCTGCAGCGCGGACATGACAGCAGGACTCCGACTACTTCCTGATTAGCGCGCGCAGGCTGTGACGCAAAGGGGAGGGACAGGGTAGTACCACTACTTGCTTCGATTTTTTTACGCGTGTGTGCCGTTTTTGCAATCGCTGGTCGACGTTTCCGGGTGTGTCTAGGTGTGAGCGGTGTTGCTGCATGTATCTGTCCTTAAGAGGCTAACAATTTATTGCAATACGACTACAAGCTTTATGTTTTAAAGGTTGTAGCTCTGAGCAGCTAGATGTTAATATAATACACGTTTTGGGAAAAGCTTGAAAACGGGCTGTAAGTTGGAGTTCTCCTGTTGCTGTTCACATTTTCAGTAGTGATGGATAGGCAAGTTCAGCTGGACTCCAGGGAACTCCAGTGTTCTGAAGAACTCCCCAGCCCCAGCAATGCAATTCGAGGACTTTCGCTCAGGGGGGAACAGTGGGCTGCAGATATAGAAGCCAGCTCTGTGGGTACTATGAATGCCTGAGCACCCCCTTGACTGTCCAGGGAGAGGTCATTTCCATTGGGTTTAACACCCCTAATCATTTTGAAAAGTTGCTTCCTATGGCTTCAGGGCACATTTTCACTTAGGAGAGCCAAACAAACCAAGCTCTGTCTTTGCACCTCCACCCAATTCCTGTTTTTTTGATGAATGGGCAGAGCTGCCAAGGGGACCTAATTTTTGAGAGGAAGATTTTAGCATAGTCCTCCAGTGCCACCCCACTCCACTTCCTGGCTCTGTACCCTTTGTTCAACTCAATTCCACTGCTGCCTTTTTCCTGTTCTTTGTGGCACGAACAAGCCACCTTATGCTCCATTGGCAGGAGACACCTTAAAATGTTATCTGTTGCTGCTAGGGGACCAGTCTCAAGAGCCATGAGATTTTTTAGCTCTTAACACCTGACTGGTCCTACAGTAGCAGGAGATGATGTCTTATTAACAGGTCTGCTGCCGACTTACCAAGGGTAACCCATGCCAAAACTGAAGATATGCCACCGCTATGCTGGACATTTCAGATTAATAAAGAGTTTTTTTTAATGAGACCCCCAGCCATATCATAAACTGGATCTGGTAAATGCCAAGAACTGACATATTCTAATTAATAAATAGAAAATAACATTCTTTTTTTCTACCTTTGTTGTCTGTTGTCCCAGTCTCTGGTTTCTGCTTTTAGAAAGATAGAAAGAAACATAGAAACATGATAGCAGTTAAAGGCCAAATAGCCCATCCAGTCTGCCCATCCACAGCATCCACTATCTCCATGCCTGTCCACAGTCTTTGTCTTCACCACCTCTACAGGGAGACTTCCATGCATCTACCACCCTTTCTGTAAAAAAGTATTTCCTTGGATTACTCTTAACTCCATCCTCTGCCCTCTCATTCTGGAGTTTCCTTTCAAATGAAAGAGACTTGCCTCATGCGCATTTATGCCATATAGGTATTTAAATGTCTCATCATAACTCCCACCTTTCCTTAAAGTATATATATTGAGATCTTTGTCCCAATATGCTTATGATGAAGACCACTGACCATTTTAGTAGCCTTCCTCTGGACCGACTCTATCCTGTTTATATCTTTTGGAAAGTGCAGTCTCCAGAATTGTATACAATATTCTAAATGAGGTCTCTTAACTCTTGTCATTTTCAGTTCAAAGATTTTTATTGATTTTAATAAAATATAAAAATACAATAAATGTTAGCAAGGCAAGATACAGACAAGTTATACAAAGCAAAGAATCATAAAATATTATCTATGCAATACAACAAGCTGACCCCTGCCTATCTAAAAAGAGAGTGTCAGCACAACCTGCAGCCATAACCATATACAATATCCAATGCACAGAGAAACACCAATATAAATATGGATAGCAAGCTATGATATAATGCATAAGTTCTGTTATAGATATCTATATCCTAGCACAATAACTGAATGCCATCAGTCTGTATTGCAATAAGAGTTGACCGGACTCCAGATTTTGATAAATGAGCTCATAGACTTGTGCCTTTCCGCTATGACACTTTTATAATTTACTGTAAGGCATAACATATTCCACCAATTAATATAATTCAGCTTAGATAGGTCTTTCCAACAATGTATGATATTTTTAAGGGTCAAAAATAGCAAGACGTTAAGCAGCCTCGCATTATGATCAGGCAGTGTGTGCAGTAGGCCATGATAACCCAGTATGATAATGTGCAAACTTAAGGGCTCTTGTATATTCAAGATTGTAGAGATGGTTTCCCAAACTTTGCTCCAATAGACTGATAGATGTGAACAGTCATAGATCATATGAGTTAGCGTGCCTTCCTGTGAGTTAGAAGACTAACACATGGTAGAGAGTTAATTTGAAATCTTAGCTACCTTAATTGGATTAAGCACAGAGAAGTGGTATACATAAGAACATAAGAATTGCCATACTGGGACAGACTGAAGGTCCATCAAGCCTAGTATCCTGTTTCCAACAGCGACCAACCCTGGTCCAAAGTACCTAGCTAGATCCCAAGTAATAAAACAGGATTTGTAGTGTCTGATCCTGCCCATTGCACTCTGTGCTGCAAGTCCCATAATGCACCAGGATAGGGTGGTCAAATATTTAGGATTGTCTCAAAATCTCCAGCCCAGAAGTGGGTAACTTGACATCTCTGTGCGGAATGGTTACTCTCTGTCCTATCTACTTAGGGCTCATTCTCTTCCTTGAAAGTTCACTGCAGGCTGCCTAGAAGGGGGTGACTGGAGTAGGACATTCTTGCTGTTCTGGCTCTGGCGGTTTAAAGAAGCAGCAGAATTATGTTCTGGTCCGTTATCCCAGAAATTAAATCCTGATTAAATAGGGTTATTATATGGCTCCAGAAAAAAGGGGGACGGATTGAGACATCCAGGTTTACTTCCATTGCTTTCAATGAAATTAAAACCCAGCTGTCTCAATCTGTCCTACTTACTTCCATTGCCTTCAATGGAAGTAAAACCCGAATGTTTCAATCCGTCCTTCTTTTTCTGGAATCAGATGATAACCCTATTATTAAATGAAAATGAATGTATGTTCATGTGTCAACACACACTAGTAGATGCAGCCCAAGGTTTGTATCTCAAGCTGCAGATATCAAAGCAGTTTGCACAAAGTCCCATGGGGCTCTAACTAGCTAATGCATTGTTATTGCTTTTGAAACAAAGTTCAATATTTTTTTTTCTACCCTCAATATGTACTACTGGTGATGTTAACATATTTCCAAGTTTGTCTTCCTCTTACTTTATAGATGGGGACATTCTTCAGAATTTCTTGCCGATTAATTTATTGTACAAAGCAGTCTTTCTATCAGACTTCATCTTACTCTTTTCCAGTCTCAATCCACTACATTTGAAAGCAATAAAGAAGTGGCTAATTAGGTTAAATGGGCCCTTACATCCCAAGGAGGCCTGCAGCTCAATGTCAGTGTCCCCTAAGCCGCCTTCTCTATTTTCAGCTGGTTTGAAGAAGGCTAACCTTAGCAACTTGATTTCCACTACTGAACTAGGGGATTCCTTTGGCATTGCATCTTGCATCCTATTTTGAATCCCCCAAGGATCTCTTCTGACAGAAACAGTCACACCTGCAGAAACTAGAATGAAAACAGATGTGGTTTAAAAACCACTCGATATCTGTCAGAATTGCATAATGCATTCAGTCTCCTGTGAATCAGGGCAGCATAAAAAAGACCCCAGATAGAATTCCAATTACAACCTTCTGTTTCCAAAAACAGAAAGGATTCAGGAACCAACAGCAAAGAAGGAAAATATAGAAGTACAGTACTTCTTTGCATGTACTGAATAACACAGGAGGCAAAAAAAAAAAAAACCCACAACAACAAAAACCCCAGCATCTTACTCTGCTGTTACTTTACAACAACAAAAAACAAGTTCATTTTTTTATGTCAGGTTACCCAGCTCCAGGAGGGAGATTTGGGACCAGTTCTGGATTTATGGCATCCCAATTCTTAAGTCACAACAAGCAAGAAACCTCAATACTCCACTGGACTAAAGAGAAACAACAAAACAAAACACTGGCAAAGACTGGCAGAGTGGAGTGAATGAATAAGAACTCCCAGGTTTATTGATAACATAAAATAAGATAAGACCATAAAAACAATAAAGACAGTATCAGCTGGCAATATAAATAGTCCCTGGTAAATGCCAATCACAATTCCAGCTGGCAGTGATGACAAATAGTTCCTGGTAAGACCTGTCTATGTAGAAAAAATGATCATCTGTATGTGGATGATTCCACCTTGGCATGAACAATGGCAGCAAGTGAAAGTTACCATTGAAACAGTGTGGCACATCAGCTGACAAGTGGTATAGCAAAGGTGGAGTCAATTGGATGAAAAGGGCCCTACAAGGTCTGTGTTTCAGCATGTAGAAATGCCTTCATCAGGGGTCCTGTGAAAGTGTATCATAAAAAATAAAAAGAATAAAAGTGGCAAACATTGGTGATGATGATTGAAATTGAATGTGTAAAAAAGTATGAGTGACAACCTATGTAAGGAGAAGGGAAAAAAAAACCATGGCATTTAAAAAATATTACTAAAGATGAGTGAAAACATGAGAGATACCCTTTATCAGTGAATATTTATGATAAAACATAATGGTGAGAGAGAATGGATGTTAAAGGAATGGGGTGATGATGAGACTTTAAACATAAAAAACAAAGGAAAAATGACATTAAAATATAATAACATACTATTAATGAGATCACCAATCTGAGCCAAACATCCATAGAAGTGAGCCTTGAGGACGTTCGTAGGCAGATAGAAAAACTAAAAACTGACAAATCCCCGGGTCCGGATGGCATACATCCTAGGGTTCTGAAGGAATTAAAGGAGGAGATAGCAGAACTACTGCAGCAAATTTGCAACTTATCCCTGAAAACAGGCGAGATCCCGGAAGATTGGAAGATAGCCAACGTTACGCCCATCTTTAAAAAGGGATCAAGAGGTGACCCGGGAAACTACAGGCCGGTGAGCCTGACTTCGGTTCCAGGGAAAATGGCAGAAGCACTGATAAAAGAAAACATCGATCAACATTTTGAAAAACATGAACTTCTGATAACCAGCCAGCATGGTTTCTGCAAGGGAAGATCATGCCTAACAAACTTATTGCACTTCTTCTAAGGAATCAACAAACGGATGGACAAAGGAGACCCCATAGACATCATATATCTAGATTTCCAAAAAGCCTTTGACAAGGTGCCCCATGAACGTCTACTCCGGAAATTGAAGAACCATGGGGTGGAAGGAGACGTACATAGATGGATCAGAAACTGGTTGGAGGGTAGAAAACAAAGGGTAGGAGTGAAGGGTCACTACTCCGACTGGAGGAGGGTCACGAGTGGTGTCCCGCAGGGCTCGGTGCTCGGGCCACTGCTATTTAATATCTTCATAAATGATCTAGAAACAGGGACGAAGTGCGAGATAATAAAATTTGCGGACGACACCAAACTATTTAATGGAGCTCAGACTACAGAGGACTGCGAAGAATTGCAAAGGGACTTGAACAAACTAGAAGAATGGGCGGCGAAATGGCAGATGAAGTTCATCATTGAGAAATGTAAAGTATTACATGTGGGGAGCAGAAACTCGAGGTACAACTATACAATGGGAAGGATATTATTGAATAAGAGTACCAAGGAAAGGGACTTGGGGGTAATGGTGGACATGACAATGAAGCCGTCGGCACAGTGTGCAGCGGCCGCTAAGAGAGCGAATAGAATGCTTGGTATAATCAAAAAGGGTATTATAGCCAGAACGAAAGAAGTTATCCTGCCGTTGTATCGGGCGATGGTGCGCCCGCATTTGGAGTACTGCGTCCAATATTGGTCGCCGTACCTTAAGAAGGATATGGCGTTAGTCGAGAGGGTTCAGAGGAGAGCGACACGTCTGATAAAAGGTATGGAAAACCTGTCATATTCTGAGAGATTGGAGAAGCTGGGTCTCTTTTCCCTGGAGAAGAGGAGACTTAGAGGAGATATGATAGAGACTTATAAGATCATGAAGGGCATAGAGAGAATAAAGAGGGACAGATTCTTCAAACTTTCTAATAACAAAAGAACAAGAGGGCATTCGGAAAAGCTGATAGGAGACAGATTCAAAACAAACGCTAGGAAGTTCTTCTTTACCCAACGTGTGGTGGACACCTGGAATGCGCTTCCAGAGGACGTAATAGGGCAGAGTACGGTACTGGGGTTCAAGAAAGGATTGGATAAATTCCTACTGGAAATGGGGATAGAGGGGTATAGATAGAAGATTACTACACAGGTCCTGGACCTGTTGGGCCACCGCGTGAGCGGACTGCTGGGCATGATGGACCTCGGGTCTGACCCAGCAGAGGCATTTCTTATGTTCTTATGAAACAAAGAAAGCAAAAAAAAAACAACAAAAAACCCCAAAACAAATACATATACAAAAAAAATCTCTTATTGAAATGTGTCAACCCAACCAGATGAAGACTATATAAAAAGTTTCCAAATATATGTTATCCCAGGACAAGCAGGCAGCATATTCTTCACAGATGGGTGACATCATCCACGGAGCCCGGTACAGACAGTGAAAAGTGTACTGTCACTTTAAGCTTCAACAAAGCTTTGCAACTGCCCACACCTTGCATGCGTGAGTACCTTCCTACCCAACGCAGGCTTGAGAGGTTATCAGTTTTTCGTTTTCCACAGCATGAAGAAGACATATCTGGACTTCGTTCAGTCAAGTTTGCCTTCCCGCTTCATTTTTTCTTTCTTCTTGCCGATACTTCCTTTTTTTTGTTAGTATTTTTATGATATTCCTTTGTATCAAAATTTTTTAGTCTGTTTCCATTTCGGGCCTGTTGACATTTTTCTGCCTTCAACCTTACTGAGCGCAATGACAGGTTTTCGGCCAAACTTTTACTTGATCCTCGGTTCCCTCCTGTTCCTTCAAGACTTCTTTCTAGCTGTGGTAGTTTTTTTGTCTGGAAATTCTCCCAATATTCCAGGGCTTAAAATCAATTTTTTTTTAAAAAAACTAAACAGTTAAATAACATATCTGGACCTCGGGTACCTTTTTCCAGCTGTTAAGGCTTGTTATTTTTCCCTTGGTATCAGTGGCCATCGATGTTGGCATTGACATTGTTCTCAAGCATCATCTTCATACTCAACATGGGAAACCTCAACAAGCATTGAGTTGCTCAGTGCATGCCTTACATCAATAACACCATTCATCGATGCAGGCTGTCATCTCTGAAGAGTACCTCTCCCTTGGGGTTACCAATGCTTTAACACTCTTCTGCACTTACAGTACTGCATGCATGGCACACAGTATCGGTACATTCACTTCAGCATGTGTGACTGGAGCTGCACTATGGAGGGGTTGCCATGAAGCTATAATGCTAATTGGCATTGATGCCCTTCCCATCTACATCGGTATCGGCCCAATTTTAATATAGCTTATTGAGGCCTTATGGTACTGGATCTTGCTGTCTCTGTCATAATTCGAGATCCATCGATGCTCGGTACCAGTGATTATTTCTTGGTACTCATCGATTCTCGGTACCAATGATTATTGCTCAGTACCCATCGAGGCTCGGTACTGATGATTATTTCTTGGTACTGTCCTTTACAACAGTGTTCTTCAACCTTTTTACACCCGTGGACCGGCAGAAAAAAAATAATTATTTTGTGGACCGGCAAACTACTAGGACTAAAATTTAAAAATTCCGTTTCCGCCCCATCTCCGCGAGCTCGGTCCCCACAAATCATCTGATCCCATCCACACAAGCCTCAGTTATGATTTTATATTGAATGTATTTTATTAAAGTATAAAAAGAAACAATATTCTGTACAATTGTCATTTTATAAATACAAATAATTCAGAGCAAGGATCAACAAAACCCCTGTCTCCCCTCCCCTTCACATATATCCCCTCTACTATCAAGAAAACTGAACAAGCCAAATTATTACAGAATGCTACACAGAAATATCATGCTAACAGAATACTGAAGTAACACATGACAGGAATAGTTTTAAGGGAGTGCAACTAGGGCAACTGCCCCCTGGTCAGAGAGCGCCCTAAGCCAGCTGAAAGCTAAAGAAGCACTGCCTGGGTTTTGCAGTCCCCAGTTATGTCTAACACCAGCTCTAGCAGGATATATATTTCAAATCTGATATATTCTAATCACAAAATAGAAATAAAATTATTTTTTTCTACCTTTTGTCGTCTCTGGTTTCTGCTTTCAATCTTTTTTTCACTCTCTTCCTTCCAGCGTATGCCCTCTCTGTCTCTTCAATCCAGCATCTGCCCCTTCCATCCACTATCTGTCCTCTCCTCCTTCCATATGGTATCTGTCTTCTTTCTATGTCCCTCTCCCCTTTCCATCCAGCTTGTGCCCCTCTCTCCTATTTACATGATTCATTCCAGCTTCACTGCTCTCTTCATTTTTATCTCTTCTACACCAGATCTATCATCGTTGTCCCTCTACTTTCTCATGCCTGTGTCTCCCTTTCCCCTCCTCTAATCTCTCTGCCAGCTGTTTCCTTCCTTTTTTCATTCTCCCTTCCCTCCTCCTCCTGTCCAGCAGTAACTCTCTTCCCTTCCTCCCCTCCCAGCAGCATCTCTCCGTCTCCCTCTCCAGTAGCAGCTGTCCCTTTTTTTCCTAGCCCAGCAGCTTCCCAGATTCCTTTCCCTCCTCCCCTCCCAGAAGCATCTCTCCTTCTTCTCCCTATCCAGTAGCAGCTGTCCCTTTTTTTCCTTGCCCAGCAGCTTCCCAGATTCCTTTCCCTCCTCCCCTCCCAGAAGCATCTCTCCTTCTTCTTCTCCCTGTCCAGTAGCAGCTGTCCCTTTTTTTATCTTGCCCAGCAGCTTCCCAGATTCCTTTCCCTCCTCCCCTCACAGAAGCATCTCTCCGTCTCCTTCTCCCTCTCCAGTAGCAGCTGTCCCTTTTTTTCCTAGCCCAGCAGCTTCCCAGATTCCTTTCCCTCCTCCCCTCCCAGAAGCATCTCTCCTTCTTCTCCCTATCCAGTAGCAGCTGTCCCTTTTTTTCCTTGCCCAGCAGCTTCCCAGATTCCTTTCCCTCCTCCCCTCCCAGAAGCATCTCTCCTTCTTCTTCTCCCTGTCCAGTAGCAGCTGTCCCTTTTTTTATCTTGCCCAGCAGCTTCCCAGATTCCTTTCCCTCCTCCCCTCCCAGAAGCATCTCTCCTTCTTCTCCCTCTCCAGTAGCAGCTGTCCTTTTTTTTCCTGGCCCAGCAGCTTCCCAGATTCCTTTCCCTCCTCCCCTCCCAGAAGCATCTCTCCTTCTCCCTTTCCAGTAGCAGCTGTCCCTTTTTTTCCCCTGCCCAGCAGCTTCCCAGACTGATAGTGGTTTTCTCCCCTCCCAGCAGCTCTTCTTACTTCCCAGCGAAGCGATTCACGAAGGCAGCCTCGGGTCCTTTGTTGGGTCGCGCCGCCTCTGAGGAAAGAGGAAGTTGCATCATCAGAGGCAGCCGCGACTCAGCAAAAGCCCCAAGGCTGCCTTCGTGAATCGCTGCGCTGGGAAGTAAAGGAGAGCTGCAGAGAGGGGAGAAAGCCACTGTCGGAGGCTCCCCAAGATCTCTCCGGCCCAGCGCACGCTTCCGATGCTGATCTTGCCGGTCCTGCGCGGACCGGCAGGAAGTTCAAATGAGTCAATCTTGCCGGTCCTGTGCGGACCGGCAAAAATTTCCTGCGGACCGGCGGTTGAAGAACTGTGCTTTACAACATCACTGTAGCAGTACTAAATAATGGAGGACTCTATCAGTACTGCTTCTTCCATAAGATATGAAAGTGATGATGAGCCCACACTTTGTCTCTCGACTCATAGGCTCTCTGATCCTTACTCACAAGCTCTCCAGCCCCCTATTTTATGCTATTTTATATTTCGTGTTTTTATGGCAGTATATTTCTTTCTAGTTCTTTCCAGTTATCCATAAGGGTTTCCTGTATATGATACACTTTTAGTATGTATTCATGCCTTTCAATTTCTTTGTGCGTCATCCATAGCACTGATTTTTCATTTTTTCACATTCCTTTGATTTCTTGATCTATATGGCACTATGTTCCATACCTAATGCATGGGTCTTATGGTTCTCCCCAACTTTTTATTTCATTTATTCACATTCCACCATTATACCTGTAAACTCATCATCACACTTTCACACTATTGCACCAAGATCATCTTGTCACATATTTTGGTTGTCACCATTCTCACTCCACATACACATATTTAATTGTTTATGATAAGACCCCTGAGGAATGAAAGTTTCTTCGAAACACGGAACGTGTCGGGTCTGGGTTTTTCAACCCTTGTAGATACAAACTGTTTTATGATTATGTTCATGATTATTTTTATGTTTGGCGTCTTATACACCATTCCTGCAGTTTTTACCTAATAGAAGTCTCATCTCCTCAAATATATTGGCTCCCAGACCAATAATCCTGCTAATGGAACTTCCAAGATTAGTACTGAAATCTCTCTGTTCATATCAACTCTGCTCTGCACTGTCTATTCTTCTACAGGATTGCAACTTAACAATTCCCCTACAGCCAATTACCCTACTACACCAACTGGTGTCTACTATGCGTATGCCCCATTTGCATACTTTTACCTCTGCAATGGATTCTGCTCTCGCTATGATCTCAGATTATAAAGATGTGTTCTACTATGTATCTTCCACATACAGCTCTCATACAAAATTCATCAATGTAGGCTTACGAGCCTCCTCCAGAGTATGGAATTTCCCATGCACGAAGTGACTAATTGGCACTCTCCTACCACTCTTTAGCACTCCACTAATTGGCACTCTTCTTCCACTCTTTAGTACTCCACTAATTGACACTCTTCTTCCACTCTTCTTCCAGAGTTCCAGCTTATATTCCTCTTCCAGGTTTTCTCTTTGGGCTTTTGCATTTGTTGTACTGTGTTTTATCACTACACAACGATATATGCAATTTCTTCTACTGTATCATGAGACCATGCATAGCAGGCAGTGAGCAATCTTGCCCAGCTTCTTTCTCATGGCTGTATGTCTACAAGCTCAGTACTTTTTCCCACCATTCCACCGCCTGGCACCAGATCCTCTGCCCTTGGAAAATTCCTTCCATGGACTTCTTTCAGTCTCCTAACGGTCTCAAGTAGCCTCAGTTCTCCTCCACATTATTTTCCTCATAGCTAGTGGAGGATGATTTTCTTCTAGTTTGCACAAACACATTCTGTTATGCATTTCTCACAATAGACTGAAAGTTACTCCAGAAGTTGTTAGCCCTATCTAAATTTTTACTGCCTTGGGTACAAACCCAACTTGGGGCTTCAGTAACTACTTCACCCTTTAGTTGCAAGGTTGTTCCTGACACTCAACTGGCAACTAACCACCATCATTCTTTCACCTTTTTCGTGGCCTTGACGGATTTGTTTTCTTGTTTTTACTTGAACAATCAAAAAAAAAAAAAAAAAGAGAGAGAGAGAGAGAAACATAAATTTATTTTCCTTTTCCATTTCACTTAGAACTGAGATCTTCTGTTTCATAAACCCTCACTCTCTCAATTCAACAGCTAGAAGGTCTTCCCCTTCTCTGTCCAATTTCTACTATCACACCTGGTCCTGGAAGCTTCCAGTGATTGTTTTTGCTTCCATTGGTTTTATTTCCCTGCCTGGTATGATCACTCTCCAGTGGTGTCTAGATTCCTGTTTAACTAAGGAGAAGTTCTATGTTGTCATACTTAGTGCTCACAGATCTCAGTCCAATGATCTCACACCATATCTTAGTAGAACCTGAGGTTAGATTTTTTGGCTCATACTTCAACTCACTGCTATCAGTTCCTCCAATACTTCCTTTCAGCTATAATCCTCTCCCTGAGCATCCATTTGTTTCTACACTAATGGACAACTCCTATCCGAGTTGGTAAACCTAGAGCACTGACCTCTATTCACCTTTAGGAAGAGCTACCAGAGCTGCTTGTGACTTCCTTCCCCCAGAAACCTTTGTCAGCCTGTTTCCTATTTTACAACGACCTAAGCCACAAAGGGCGTCACATAATCCGTTGTTTCCTTTTCATCCTTAAACACCCCACATTCCAGACCCAACTAGACATCCTACCTGGGTCTTCATAACATCTTGCTACTACTATGAGCTCGAGTTACATTTAACAACCTCAATCCGTGATGACTTTACTGAATTACAGTATTTGCCTTATACTCTTATTGAGCACATTTTTGTATCAGTTACTAGTTCACCAATTTCCTTCTCCTTCCATTACTCTTTTCATACTCATATCGGATGGTATGTCCAAGTTCATTCAGTGGTACTGCACCATTTATTCTTTATTTAGAAGCCATCTCTCCCTCCATCCCTTTAAGTTAAGCTAGGGAGTCCCATCTGTGAGAATATGCTGCCTGCTTGTCTTGGGAAAAGCCACCGCAATGGAACAGACACATCTGTACAAATAACAGCCAAATCCAATGGAAAGAAGCAGATCATACCCTCTTTAATAGCAACCAATAGTAAAATCTATTCATTAAACAGTCTTGGCAATCATAAAAAACATCTGTCGAATTAAGGACTCCTGGGATAAAGCACAGTTACTTACCTGTAAAAGGTGTTATCCAGGGACAGCAGGCAGATATTCTTACAGCCTGACCACCTCCCCTAGTTGGCTTTTTCACTTGGGCGTAGAACTGACGACCTTGTGAACCAGCGTCGGGTGGGAAGGCACTTGCGAAGCTTCATTGAAGCTTAAAATGACACTACACTTTCACTGGCCATACCAGGCTCTGTGGATGATGTCACCCATCTGTGAGAATGTCTACCTGCTGTCCCTGGATAACATCTGTTACAGGTAAGTAACTGTGCTGTAAAGCCACATAATGCAAAAACATTCATAATGGTGAGAGGAAAAGACTACATCACTTGTCAGCTGAAGTCTACAGAAACTACACCACTTGCCTTAATGTCCGCTTGCTGCCATTGTTCATGCCAAGGTGGAATCAGCCCCATTCTTATGCATTATGGGACCTGCATTGCTGATTTCAGTGGATAGAATCAAAGACTGCAAATACCACACTGCTTTAGGATGCAGTTTTAAAACCTGCTACTGCTGCTTTGAGACACAGGGTCATTGTTTACCTATAGAAATAATACACTTTTGTATTATTTAGTTTCTCATTTGAAAGCACATTTGGGCTAGAACACATTTTGATATGGTCAGTTATTGTTACAAGTTATTTTGTCATTAGTTAGTAGTATGGAAACAGATAAGGATCAGTTGGTCCATTTCCCATAGTTATCCCAACCTACACTGCTGTATCTGAGGTGCTCCCCCCCAAAAAAAAAAATGTTCCTAAGATGGGCCATATAGGGCATTCTGAATTATTGAAAAGATTGGTGGCAGATGCCCATTGAGTATGAATCCAGATTTGCATGACAAGGTCAATGCAATCCTGGTTTACCCTACTGCGTGCAAGACTTGTAGTTCTGATTTCCCCATTGCATGCCCTAAGAAAACAAAGACTACAAGCCCCAGGATGCACTGGAGTAAACCCAGGACTGAATTAACCCTTTCCTGTGAATCTGTACCCAGTTGGCGGCCCTAGGTGAAAGGGTCCCAAGTTTGCTGAATTTGTTGCTAAGCCAGATTAATGTTGTCTTTTTCATCTGGTGGAACTTTGGATCCCTGCCAGTCTTGATGCTTGTGTGGCTGCTGCATTAAAAAAAAAAAAGGTAAAAGTAAAACTCCTGCTGGCAGGAAAAGCATAACAGTCCAGGAGAATGAGCTCCATGGGCTACATCTAGTTCACAGGCTGAAAAGAGCGTACTCTTATTTCATTAAGTGCCAATTTGTGGAAACGAAATTCTCTATTTTGACATAGTTTCAGATCATTGATTGAACCATGTCCAAGTCATTCTCTTATTTGAACTGAGAACTTTCAGCACCTGCTCATATTGACTTAGGCCCTTTTACAAAGGTGCGCTAAGCGTATTAGCGCGTGTTTAGTGCTAAATCAACGCGTGCGCTAACCGCTAACACGTCCATAGGATAACATGCATGCGTTAGTGTTTAGCACCTGTTTAGCACGCGATAATATTGTGCGCTAAAAAGCATAGCGCACCTTTATAAAAGAGGAGGTTAATCTAATTGTAGTACAATTTGGTAACAGGAACTGTTTTATGTTTTATTAGTTTGTTTGTTTTACTGCACATTTCAATGCTCTGTGATGAAAGATTACCAATATTGTGAATTCATATCCTGGCAGAATTTTAGTTTATTAATTTGTGCTAGCAAATGGGATGTTACAAAAAAAACAAAAAAAAAAACACCCTAATGTGCTTTTGGGATCAGTATGCCTAAATAAACTTGAAAACATGCAGTCAAACACAACTTTTGCAAAAATTTGTTACACAGTGCTATACATTGAAATATTTTTAAAATAAATATACAAAGTTTAAAACATTTTTAATTTTCATTTCAGACCATCGTAGAAAATAAATTAAGAAAGAAGGCCCCCTTTTATCATGCTGCATTAGGGTATTTTTTATCATCGGCCGCTGTGGTAAAAGGTCTGACACTCATAGAATTCCTATGATTGTCGGCGCTTTTACCGCAGCGGCCAATGATAAAAAAAAATCCTAACATAGCTTGATAAAAGGGGGCCTAAAATCTTAACTTTTTTTCAATGTTGAAATCCTACAGAAAATCTCTGAGGCCTCCTTTTACAAAACTGTAATAGCAGTTCCTAGCACGGGGAGTCGCGCTGAATAGCCTGCGCTGCTTCCAACGCTCATTGAGTTCGTATGAGCGTTGGGAGCAGCGCAGGCCATTCAGCTTGGCTCCCCACGCTAGAAACTGCTATTGCAGTTTCATAAAAGAAGGGGTGAGTCTTCTCTAAGTTAAACTTCAGCTGTGGGACATTTTCAAGTAGCACTTTGCTGTCACAGTGACAATATTCTAGAATATTTTGACTGGCAAAAAAAATAAGAAACTAATCTGTGAACTGGAGACTGAGAATTCATAACTTTCTAATGATGTAAAACATAACTATCCAAGAAGATAACCCAGAATTTAAAAGATTATGACAGGATCAGAAACTATAAGTACTTAAGCACTTAGGTCAGACTACTGGTGTATATTTTCTTCTGGACGCCAACAAGTTCCTGGCACTGTTAATCTCTCTTTTGTGAAGGAAGCTTGTAAACTTCATTTTATTTCACATATGAGGCTTAAAACTCTTCTTTTTCAAAATTAATTACACTCGTGGTTTCAACACATAGCTAGTTACACTTTACAAAGATAATGGGTACTATTTTTAGTCTCAGTTTGATATGAAGAAAGGGCTTTTTAGATTGAACTTTGAGGGACAGGGTGCTGAAAAGTTCTCAGCCCAACCAACCAACTTCCTGAATTCTGAGCATTATTTTGCCACTGTAGCTGAAAAGAGTGTTATCTTATTTTGTCAAGTGCCAATTTGTAGAAACAAAATTCTATGTTTTGACATTGTTTCAGATCATTGATTGAACCATGTCCACTTCATTCTCTTCTTGGCTGGGCTGAGAACTTTTCAGCACCCCCTTATAATATCTGTATTTTTCCTCACACCTTTAAAACTTTTGAATAATTGCATCTAGTTTAACCAAAGCTGGTGTGGAGCTAGGTCATTAGACTTATATACTTTTTTTTTTTAAGTTTGGGGAATACTGTAGGATCATGAGGGGAGCAATTTTGAGTAAGCAAAGTTGAGCTATTTGCCACAGAGACTTGAACCAAGGTGACATTGAATGTTTTCATTCAACTTGCTTTTCACAACCTGGAGTGGAGTCATTATTCAGCACTGCCCTGTCTCTATCTCTTCTACTCTTAAGAAAGACCCATCTTGGTTTCCCCTACTTAAAATGACTAGTCTCATACCAGTTGTTTGAGGAGATTTTTCATAAGTGGATATATATGGCTTCGGGCATATTCAGTTTTCAGGAATTGGTAATAACAGCCATTGCTAAAGAATGGGCCATCATCTTTCATATTTATTTATGATTGCTGCTCAAAATGTCTGATCCATAAGCTGTCACCTGGACTGTGAAAGAGCAGGTGTAGATTATCATGCTTATGGGGCTCTTAATTGAGCATCGCATAAGTTATCCATTTAAAGTTATGAGGATTTTGAAAGGCACTACCCATTCAAGTCATACTAAATATCATTGCTTAGAAAGAGAAATTTTTGCCCAGCTACATAAAGTCCTTAACCAACTTAACCACATCTATTTTTAAATAGGCAACTTTGGTCATCTGTTAATTTAAACAAAGTTATCCTTTCAAGTGGCCATCGACTACATATCTGCATATTAACCAGTGGGTGACAGCTAGTCACTACTATTTCTTCTGCTTCTGGAGTTCACCTGTCCTATATCTGAACTTTAGAATGATCTAAGCTTAGAGCTAACCATGAGTGTGTTTACTTGACCTGTTCTTTTGTAGTTCTAGGTATTGTGCTAGTCCATTAACTTTTTGAGTCATCTGACTGTTTCTGCCATTACATTGAGACAAACTTCAGATAATTAGGGCCATACACTTCTCCCTCCGAATCTGCGAGGGTTAGGGGCACAGCCAGCCCGCGAATATGGAAAACTGCGGATAACTTTTAGGGCTGACGCTGACCCACCCCGCCTCCCTTCAGCGTTCCGGACCTTCCCAGACCTTACATGGTGGTCTAGCAGTGACACGGGGCAGGAGCAATCTCCCTACGCCCCTGCCCCATATAGAGCCGTCATCAAAAATGGCTGCCGTGAGTTCCCGTTGTAGTCTCGTGAGACCACGGGAACTCATGGCAGCCATTTTTGATGACGGTTCTGCACGAGGCAGAAGCATAGAAAGATTAATCCTGCCTCACGTCACCTCTAGACCACCAGGTAAGGTCTAGGGAGATTCGGGACACAGTGATTCAGTGTTTTAAAACTAGGGGCAAAAAAATCACGAATAACCGAATTTGTGGGTACTAAACTTGCAGATTCGGAAGGAGAAGTGTATTTCCTTATGAAGATATTTATGGGCCTTTACTAAAGCCTTGAGAAGCCATGTTTGAATTCAAATGATCTTGGAAGATAGAGCAAACCTTTCACAGATATACCATGTACATCTCATGATTCAGAAAAACCTTTCACAATGTCCAAAGAAGGGTATTTGTGATCCCTAGTGGGATCCACTGTTAATACCTGAGCCTGAGCCTATTGCAACAGAATTCTGGCCACATTACTACTGCCGCTACTACTTATTTCTATAGCTGCAGCAAAAATGGCCTTAGCATTCGGGAAAAATCTGTATAAGGGGACACTAAGGCCACTCTTTTTTTTTTTTTTTTTCAAAATCTTTATTCATTTTAAAACTTTCAATAAGTGTAACAAAAATACAATCATATATACTTTAACATCACTTATTAATCTATCAGAGATTAAATCACATCAATTACTCTCCCTCCCTTCTTTATATCCATCATATATCATTATAATAACCCCACCCTCCCCCTACCCTGGACCTTAGTAAATAAAAAAGGGGAAAATAAATTATTAATTATATTCAATCAGCACAATATATTGTAAATGGCTCCTAAACATCGTTAAATTTTTAAAAGCGCCCTTGCTGAATAGCTATTGCTCGTTCCATTTTAAAAATGTGGCACAATGAATTCCACCAAAAACTATAACTTAATCGATCATAATTTTTCCAATTATTCGTGATATGCTGAATGGCAACTCCTGTCACTATAAGCAAAAGCTTATTATTATTAGAGGAAATTTGACACTTAGTCCTCATTGATGTACCAAATAGTATCGTATCATATGATAGCGCTACCAGGTTTTCAGGTAAGTTATTTACTTGACCCCAGATGGATTTCCAAAAATTAAGTATGAAAGGACAATAATACAGCAGATGATCCAATGTCCCACTCTTTGCCACATCTTAGTAAAAGAGCCCCAAAATGACTAGAGTGGGATAGATGCTTCTAGATTTTCTCAGGTTGCCGTTCTCAGATCTGTCTAGGGTTTGCATTGTTGCTACCATTATATAGCAATAATTTTGTAAAGCCATGTTTACCCATACATGTTTTGCCAGTATGCAACAGGGCAGAATTTACAAGTAACCATGTAGATGATAAAGATATGCTAATCTAAACACACACACATGAATAATCTGGATATGAACATTTACACTTGCTCACAACTACAAGGCAGTTGTGATTTCTGAAAATGTAGGATAGTAGGATGCATAGGGAACAGGATTCTCATACACCTGAGCCAATCAGGGCCTTAGGCTCCTTCCAGTGCATCCCAGGTTGTACCAGGAAGGGGAAGACCCGCCATTTTGAAGAGGGAGGCCTGCTGACAGGATGGAGTGGACATTCCGCCTGCTGATCTTCATCATTTGGCTTTTATGTATAGTATTGTTAATCTTTTTTAATATGTTTTTGTTTGTATATTAATGTTTTGTTTTTATATGTGTGTTGAATGAATGCATTTTTCTTTGATTTGTTACAGACTCCTGAAGAAAGTACTGTTGTACCAAAACGCCTGCAGTGGTGAGTCTTTGCTTATATAATTCTGAGCTTTTTATTTATAATAAAGATCATGCATGGAAACATCTCACTTTTCCCACTGTTTTATTCTTTGATCTATCCTGACGTGGGGACTTGCTTTTTGTGGTGTTGATTCTCTAACCTACACCATGATGCTAAAATCAGCAGGTGATATAATACCTAAGCATCTGATCAAGCTGAATTTTACAAAAGCCATGGAAATCACCTCTATAAAGTGCATTTTCACTATTGTTATTCCCAGATTTCTACATTCTAATAAAAGTATAATTTGGGTCCAGTGTTCTGTCTAAGCTGAACTGGAGTCCTCCACCTACAGTCTTGCCTATGTAGGGGGGGGGGGGAAGGGGAAGAGGAAATACTGTTTTACTTTCATGTTTTCAGTAGTGAGGGACAGGCAAGTGCTGCAGGACTCCAGAGAGCCTACCTCTTCCTAGCAATTGAAAACTGCACTGCTCTAAGACTTGTAGTCAGTGGTAATCAACTAATCCAAAAAAAATGTTTGTCCTAGCAAGATTCAGTGCCAAATTATTCTGAGCCATTGAGGTCCTGATAAGAGAAAACATATGCCCTCCTTTTGCAGACTTGTAAATCAGTTGTGATAGACACCTGTATGTCATCCATATTATATTACATTACATTGCAATGCATTAGGGATTTCTATTCCACCATTACCTTGCGGTTCAAGGCGGATTACAAATGAACTGTCAGGACATTAGAAGTATTTAGGGAGTAGTTTGTACATTTCTTTGAGTTACTAAGGATTACATTTGAATTGTCATGATATTAGAAGTACATATGGAGTAGTTGCAGGTGATGCAAGTCCACAAGTCATATCCATGTGACCAAAGACAGGAAAATGGCTGAAGATAGATGTTAAATGAAATAGCTGAATGCATAGAACCCTGTGGGATCCCGAAATGAATGCTAGCTCACTGTCAATCAATTTTAATATCAGCATTTCCTTGTGAAGGTATGATCAAAACCTATTCAATACAGTGTCCCCAAAACCACCATCTGCAAACATCTACGAGGAGGTGCTAAAAAGTTCTCAACCCAACCAGTCAACTTCCTGAATTCTGAGCGCTCCTTTGCCACTGTAGCGGAAAAGTGTATTATCTTATTTCATTAAGTGCCAATTTGCAGAAACGAAATTCTGTGTTTTTTTGACATTGTTTTAGATTATTGATTGAACCATATCCAGGTCATTCTCTTCTTGGTTGGGGTGAGAACTTTTCAGCACCCCTCCCCCCCCCTCAAAAACAATGGTATTAAAAGCTGATGAAATGTCCTTTCAGACCCTTGTTATAATAACGTACCAAATCCTGCAGAGGACTCCAGATTGGGCTGCATAATTATAAACTGGCTGTGACATATTTTACTAAATTCAAAATGTGTTGCCATTGTGGAAATTAAGAGAAAGGCTGCAGCTAAAATGTATTCAAGTACTGTGCAGTCATGGGGGTATGAAGATTGTTACAGTATAAATTGTGTTTATTTATTTGTATTAATGAGGAAGGAGTGGATTAGTGGTTAGAGCTACAGTCTCAGCACCCTAAGGTTGTGGGTTCAAACCCTACGCTGCTCCTGGTGACCCTGGGCAAGTCACTCAATCCTCCATTGTACTTTAGATAGATTGTGAGCCTACCGGGACAGATAGGAAAAAATGCTTGAGTACCTTATTGTAAACTGCTTCCATAACCTTGATAGGCAGTGTATAAATACCTAATAAAATAAAATAATACAAAGAATCCCTAATATGTCTGCAAATGGATGTGTAGTAATAGTTTAAGCCTAATTAGATACTGAAACACCTCAAAGCAATAAAAGGTTATGAGAAGTACTAAGCAAAGGGGATTTTACTTAAGCTTTAAGGCATTCAAGCAACAATAGATGCCAAGAGAACCTTGAAAGCTGGCAAACACTGCTGATGTGATGCCAAAGTAAGAATTACAAACATATTGAAATAGAAAGAAATGCTTTGAGGGCATTTCATATCTTGAATTTTTTTCAGGTTGAATGCATAGTCACCACACAGGAATGGGGAAAGTTATAAAATACAAGTCAAATATTCACCAGAGAAGATAGCTTTCCAAAATGCACTGTGATAAAACTTTTGGATTAGCTCTCTAGGCCAGGAACATAGCAGCAGGGCTTTCACCATGAATGGACAAGACACTGGATTACTTTTCACATGCTTTATTTAAAACTTAATTAAACACTCCAGGAGGACAGCTTTTTCATAGACTTCTTAACTTTTCACAATTACGGACAGATTGTAGGCGGCGGTAGGTGTCTTATCACTGTCTAACCAGCCACTCGGTGTGCACGTTTTCTAAAAAAAACAAAACAAAACACTGTAGGCGCTTATCATAATTAAGGGAGATGAGTCGGGATACTTGAGCTCGCCCAAGGCTGGGCATGGGCATGGTTTAATCTGGAAGTGAACTTGGGTGAGCTTAAGCAGCCCTAGGCATCTCCCTAGGGCTGCAACAGACACCTGAAATGCAGGCCAGCAAATACTGGCCTACATTTCAAATCGGCTTGGCCACTGAGCTGTTCGCACCTACCATGATCAGCTGAGCGGCCATGACAGGGACACGCCCCGTGACTTTAGCCAGCAGGAAGGATACCCATTCCCTTCTGCCCCCCGAACTCCTCCCACAGCAGCAGCGCAGTAGGGATGCCAACTCGCTCCTGCCCCTGAATTTCCAAACATCTCCCACAGTAGTGGGGCAGGAGGTATGCCCATTTCTTCCTGCCCCTGAAATACCCTGAGAAGTCCCTCGGCAGGAGGGATGCCCACTCCCTGCTGTCGCCAACCCACGAACCCCAATCCCCCCTAAAATTGCCCCCCCCCCCCCCGACACACCTAAATCTACTACGACAACCTTTCTCCCATACCTGTATGAAGAAAGTCCAGCTGGAGGGATGCACACACCCTTCGGCTGGCACTCCAAAATGACAGGCCTTTCCCTTCTTGGTGCATTCTGGGATGCTCCGGGAAGGGCCTAAGGCTTTAATTGGCTCAGATGCCTAAGGCCCTTCCCATAGGAGGGGCCATAGGCACCTAGGCCAACCATTGTCATAGGCCTCCTTCCCAGTGCATTCTGGGAGTGGCCTAAGACTCCGACTGGCCAGATACCATAATTGAAAATTTAAAGTAGTTAGAACAGATGACTTATCAGATTGTCACTCCCTCCTTTGTGGTTCCCCTCAGGGATCTATCCTGTGTCCAATTCTTTTTTTATTATTATTATTTTAGTATTTATTTATACCATTTATCCCCAGATTTAGAAAAGGATGCAAAAGAGCCAAACAAAAGACCCGGTGTGGATAACTAAAGAAATGAAGAAAGCAGTAGGAGATAAGAAAAATTCATTCCGGAAATGGAAAGAGGACAAAACCGGGGAGAACTGGAAAGAGCACAGGAAGCATCAAAAAGAATGTCACTGCGTGGTTAGAAGAGCAAAAAGAGAATATGAAGAGAGGCTAGCCAGGGAAGCATGAAATTTCAAACCGTTCTTCAGATATGTTAAAGGGAAGCAGCCGGCAAGGGAGGAGGTGGGACTGCTGGATGACAGAGATAGGAAAGGAGTGGTGAAGGAGGAAAAAGAAGTGGCGGATAGACTAAACATGTTCTTTTTGTCAGTATTTACAAAAGAGGACACATCCAACGTGCTGGAACCTGAAAAATCTTCAAAGAAAATCAAGTAGAAAAATTAACATCCATAGAGGTAAGCCTTGAAGACATATATGAGCAAATAGATAGATTAAAAACTGACAAATCTCCGGACCCGGATGGAATCCCCCTAGGGTATTGAAAGAACTAAAGGAGGAAGTAGCGGAACTACTACAGAGGGTTTGTAATCTATCCCTGAAATCAGGCATGATCCCGAAGGATTGGAAGATAGCTAATGTTACGCCCATCTTTAAAAAAGGATCGAGAGATGACCCGGGGAACTACAGACCGGTAAGTTTGACTTCGGTTCTGGGGAAGATGGCGGAAGCGCTGATAAAAGAAAGCATTGATGAGCATCTAGAAAAGAATAAACTGATGAAAACAAGCCAACATGGATTCTGCAAGGGAAGATCGTGCCTAACGAACTTATTGCACTTTTTCGAAGGAATTAACAAACAAATGGACAAAGAGGACCCCATAGACATCGTATACTTAGATTTCCAAAAAGCCTTTGACAAGGTACCCCATGAACGCCTACTACAGAAACTGAAGAGCCATGGGGTGGAAGGAGACGTACATAGATGGATCAGAAATTGGCTAGCGGGTAGAAAGCAAAGGGTAGGAGTGAAGGACCACTACTCAGACTGGAGGAGGGTCATGAGTGGTGTTCTGCAGGGGTGGTACTCGGACCGCTGCTGTTCAATGTATTTATAAACGATCTAGAAGCAGTGATGAAGTGCGAAGTAATAAAATTCACAGACGACACCAAACTATTTAATGGAGTTGGGACAAGAGAGGATTGTGAGGACTTACAAGAGGACCTGAACAAACTAGAAGAGTGGGCGACGAGATGTCAGATGAAGTTTAATGTAGAGAAATGTAAAGTCTTGCATGTAGGAAACAGGAACCCGAAGTACAGCTATACGATGGGAGGGCTGGTAATGGGTGAAAGTACCCTAGAAAAGGACTTGGAGGTAATAGTGGACAAGACAATGAAGCCGTCGGCACAGTACGCAGCGGCCTCTAAGAAGGCGAATAGAATGCTAGGTATTATCAAGAAAGGTATTACAACCAGAATGAAAGAAGTTATCCTGCCATTGTATCGGACGATGGTGCGCCTGCATCTGGAGTACAGCGTCCAATATTGGTTGCCGTTCCTTAAGAAGGATATGGCATTACTCGAGAGGGTTCAGAAAAGAGCGACGAGATTAATAAAAGGTATGGAAAACCTTTCATATGCTGAAAGATTAGAGAAACTGGGGCTCTTTTCCCTGGAAAAGCGGAGGCTTAGAGGGGACATGATAGAGACTTACAAGATCATGAAGGGCATAGAGAGAGTAGAGAGGGACAGATTCTTCAAACTTTCGAAAACAAGAACGAGAGGGCATTTGGAAAAATTAAGACAGATTCAGAACCAATGCTAGGACGTTCTTCTTCACCCAAAGGGTGGTGGACACCTGGAATGCGCTTCCAGAGAGTGTGATAGGACAGAGTATTGTATTGGGGTTCAAGAAGGGATTAGATAATTTCCTGAAGGAAAAGGGGATAGAAGGGTATAGATAGAGGATTACTATACAGGTCCTGGACCTGATGGGCCGCCGCGTGAGCGGACTGCTGGGCGCAATGGACCTCTGGTCTGACACAGCAGAAGCACTGCTTATGTTCTTATGATTTTATCTTCAGGTACTTTATCATATTTCCCTATCTGTCCCGGTGGGCTCAAACTCTATCTAGTGTACCTGGGGCAATGAGGAGATTAAGTGACTTAGCCCACTGGCATCTGTGACTTAGACTTTTGGGCTTAGCATATACTTTTAGGTGAATGACTTCTTAATCGTTCACTATCTCCCCCTTTTACAAACCATAGTGCAGTTTTTAGCACCGGCCACAGTGGTAACAGCTCCGACACTCATAGGAATTCCATGAACGTCGGAGCTGTTACCGCCCTGGCTGCCACTAAAGACTGTGCTACGTTTTTGTAAAAGGGGGGTTATATTTCCAATTCTAACCCTAATCTTGGCCCTCTTCAAAAATGTTTGCTAGAAATTTCTAATTGCCTACACACACCATTTAGTTCTTAACCCTAAAAAAAATCTTTAGTGCTGGCCGGCACGCTGAATGCTCTGCACTGCTCCCGACACTTTTACCCCCTGCTTTACTAAAGTGCGCTAACCGGTTAGCGCGCACTAATCAAATTAGTGCGCGCTAAACACTAATGTGTTCATACTCTAACATGCATGCATTAGCATTTAGCAGGTGCTAATCGGTTAGCGCATCTTAGTAAAACAGGGTCTACGTTTATACATAGAAGCCGCTAGCTGCGATTCTGTAAACGGCACCTAAGCGTAATTGACACGTGGACGGCGCTGGCTGATATAAGTGCTGTGTATAGAATCAGCCCCTTAGTGCATGCTAATTCCATTAGCGCACACTAAGCTTTACTAGAAGACCCCATAGTTATATGGGGCGGGAGGTTCATGGATGTGTGAAAATATAGGGTGTTTTTTCCCAGGTTATATACTTCTGAGTATTGTACTTAAAAAATATAAAGAAGGAAAAACTAAACTTAAAAGTGTAGGGAAAAAAGCAGCTCGCATGATTAAATGTCAGAAGCACAGAGCATGCTATTAGTGATGCCAGACTCCAACATGAAAGTCTGAAAATGTTTCAAGCTGTGCAAGTATGCATTTGTTCAAATAGGCAAAATTATTATTGTGATTACAGTTAAAATTTCAGGTCAAGAGAGAGAAAATGAGTAATTATATCATAAATCATTTTCTGGTGATTGTTAGCCACTGAAAGAAGTTGTTCAAAATCTGTTTTTTTTTCTAAGGGGGAAAAGAAAACAGACAGAAGAGCATTTGTTATTTGAATATGGGGGAATAGCATTTTTATGTTCATGAGTTAGGGATGGCTGCATTAGTCATGAGCCATTGGTTATAAAGATTTTCTAACGCATTCCAAAATCATAGTGAAAATTGTGGGAAAATGAACAAATTCATAGTGGAGCATGGATAATGCCAAATGGCATGGATCCTATGACTTTCATGTCAACCATTGTTCATATTATTTTTTTAAAAAAATTGCATTTAATCTGAATTAAGGTTATTGCTGTAAATTCTAGAGGGATATAAAACTTTGGATATTTCCAGGTATGTCCAGTACGTACTAGAATTTGTTTCTACAGACTTTTGGAAATTTATAAGATTGCACCCGACTGATTAGTCATGCTTGTTATATTTTTTTGGCTGTGTGTTGCTTCTTATGCATTTGAGGAAATGCATTGCCAGAGGTTGTGGTACGAGCAGATAGCGTAGCTGGTTATAAGAAAGCTTTGGACAAGTTCCTGGAGGAAAAGTCCATAGTCTGTTATTGAGATAGACATGGGGGAAGCCACTGCTTGCCCTGGATCGGTAGCATGGAATATTGCTACTCCTTGGGTTTTGGCCAGGTAGTAGGGACCTGGATTGGCCACCGTGAGAATGGGCTACTGGGCTTGATGGACCATTGTTCTGACCCAGTATGGCTATTCTTATGTTCTTATGATATGGTTTTATTGTAAACCGCTGTGATGCCTTTCATGGTTACTTCGGCAGTGTATCAAGCACTAATAAATACATAAATAACCTCCACTTTTACTAAGCTGCGGTAGAGGTTTCTGCCATGGCCCAGAGTGCTAAATGCTCCGACGCTACTCCAGTACTCATAGAAATCCTAAAAGCGTCGGAGCATTTAGGGCTCCTTTTACTAAGGTGCGCTAGCGGTTTTAGCTAACACCTCCATAGAGCTTGCATTAGTATTTTCGTTTAAACATAGAAACATAGAGTATGACGGCAGAAGAGGGCCAGCGGCCCAACAAGTCTGCCTACTCAGGAACCCTCCCTCCCTGGGTTATCCATCTTTTAAGCATAACTCTATAGCACTCCCACCTGTTTGTCCCATCAACTCTTGAAGTCGAGCACTCTACTGGCCTCGACCACCTGGCGTGGAAGGTTATTCCATCGATCAATCACCCATTTGGTGAAGATGTATTTCCTGGTGTCACCATGGAATCTTCCCCCTTAAGTTTTAGCGGATGCCCTCTTGTCGCCGTGGGACCCTTTAGAGAAAAGATTTCTTCCTCTACTTCAATGCGACCCATGATGTATTTAAATGTTTCTATCTCCCAACAATACCCCTCCCAAGTTCAACTACAAATTGGGGGGGGTATTGTTGGGAGACAGCAGACTTGAGAGAGACTTGGGTGTGCTGGTGGATGCATCACTGAAGCCATCTGCACAGTGCGCAGCAGCCTCGAAAAAAGCCAACAGGATGCTTGGCATCATAAAGAAGGGCATAACAACCAGAACACGGGAAGTCATCATGCCATTATATCGAGCGATGGTGCGTCCACATCTGGAATACTGCGTTCAGTATTGGTCGCCGCACCTCAAGAAGGACATGGCGGTACTTGAGAGAGTCCAAAGGAGAGCAACGAAAATGGTAAAAGGGCTGGAACACTGCCCATACGCCGAGAGGTTGGATAGGCTGGGGCTCTTCTCTCTGGAAAAGAGGAGGCTCAGGGGAGATATGATAGAGACCTTCAAGATCATGAGGGGCATAGAGAGGGTGGATAGGGACAGATTCTTCAGACTGAAGGGAACAACAGGTACGAGGGGGCATTCGGAGAAACTGAAGGGAGATAGGTTCAAAACAAACGCAAGGAAGTTTTTTTTCACCCAAAGTGTCGTGGACACTTGGAATGCGCTACCGGAGGAAGTGATCAGGCAGAGTACGGTACAGGGATTCAAACAGGGATTGGACGGATTCCTGAAGGATAAAGGGATCATGGGATACTGAGGGAGGAGCTGGGATGTAACACAAGTATAGAAAGCTAATCAGGTAATGAGTATAGAAACCAAACCAGGTCGTGCATGTGCAAGACCGGAGGGTTAGGACTTCGATAGGAAGACAGGACTTAAATGAGAAACCAAGGTGGCAAGGGAGCCCCTTCTGGTGATACAGACAGGTCGTGACCTGTTTGGGCCGCCGCGGGAGCGGACTGCTGGGCAGGATGGACCTGTGGTCTGACCCGGCAGAGGCACTGCTTATGTTCTTATGTTATCATGTTTAGTGCATGATTTAGCTAACACCTCCATAGAGCTTGCATTAGTATTTTTTGTTTAGTGCATGGTTTGCATGCACTAAAAACGCTAGCGCACCTTAGTAAAAGGAGCCCTTAGTGTTTCTTCCGCAGCTTAGTAAAAGAGGGCCTAAATAAATAAATAGATTTATAGTCTATTCATAGAGCAGTCTGCTTGACCTGTGTCCTGTATCTATTAGTACAAAGAAGGAAAAGTAAATAAAATCAATCCAATTGATATTGAGCTAGTGGAAATTCAATGTTGGGTCCTGTGCAGGCTTTGGCAATGAATTTCCATTTTTTTTAAAGCCAATTAATTCATGACCAGTTGAGCTAACATACAGATTTAACCGGCCATGGATTATCACATAAAGGGCCTCTTATACAAAACCGATTAGCATGGGCCACTGCGGTAACTGCCCGAAAGCCCATAGGGATTTAAAGGGCTTTTAGGCTTTTGCCATGTGAAAGCCACTAGAGCGACTTTGTAAAAAAAGGAGGGGGAGGGGGTAAGATAGGGCAGATATTTAAACGGTCCAATGTATGCACCAAGGCCCGGCTTCTGTGGCCAACTAAAAAGCAGCTGCCAATCAGGGTTTCCCAGGCCTACATTTCCAGCACTTATCTTTGTCATGAGAGAGGAAGAGATAATGGTTACTGCAGATGGACAGACTGGACGGGCCATTTGGCCTTTATATAATATCATGTTTTTATGTTTATGTTTCTATGAGTCAACTCTACGTAGGTGCTTTAGGCCACCTAACGCCACTTCCAGCATTAGCATTAGCCACACCCATAATGGGGTTAGGCGGCGTAAAGCACCTATGGAGGTGCAATTCCAGTGCAGATTTTTGTAGGCACCGGTAGGCACTTTAACGTTAACGTTTTCATTATTTTCAACAGTACGACGAGTGAGGTGATTAAATTTGCAGACAATACGAAGTTATTCAGAGTAGTGAAAACACAGGGGGATTGCAAAGATCTGCAACATGACATAATCAGGCTTGAGGAATGGGCATCAACATGACAGATGAGGTTCAACGTGAATAAGTGTAAAGTGATGCATGTTGGTAACAAAAATCTCATTCTACCGTGGGGTCTGTTTCTAACTCAACATACTCTGTGGTGACAGAAAGTTGTCTCATCATCTCCTCATGATATTGTGTTCTATTCATTACAACAACTGCGCCCCCTTTATCGGCACAACGTATGATTATCTCAGAATCATATTTTAAGGCTTCTAGAGCCGTATATTCGTCTTTTGTAAAATTACTCGATCTCCTTAAATCAAATCTCAATTCACTCACTTCTTTTATTACCATATTTTTAAAAGTTTGTAATGCTGGACTCATGGGGGTCCATCTAGGTTTAACTCTAACAATAGGTTCTTCTAATGATTCTTCAGTTCTTTCAGACTCACTCAACGGGCCAAAAAATTCCCGCAAATGTAAAGATCTGAAGAAATGTTCCAGGTCTATCCTAACCTGTAAACTTGAAGTTTTGTGTGAGGGAATAAATGATAACCCTTTACATAAAATGCTAAGCTCAATCTCTGACAACTCTCTATCCGATATATTAACCACTACTGATTCCCTGTTTTCTGGGAATGAGTCCCGGGGCGATCTTGATCTACTATTCTTCTGCCTCTCCCTCTCCGATTTCTTCTTTGAGTAGTATTGCCTAAGAAATGATCCCCTGATCCAGAGGACTCTATACTCTCAGATATGCTATCAAAATCGACTGTTCTACTTTTTTCTGTCTTCCCTCTTAATGTACGATATTCTAAATTTAACCATGGGTAGACTGTTTTCTTATTATAATCTTCCTCGTCCCTATGAAATTTCTTTAATTTTTGTTTTTGTAAGTCAACTTTAAACGACTGTACTTATTGTTGTAATTCCACAAAGTTTGTATCAAAATCAATCGTAGTCAGAGCAGTGTTAAATTCTGTAAGTTTATTTTCTAATTCTACTTTAATGTTTTCTGTAGACACTCTCGTCTGTTCAATTATCATTTTAACACAGTGATCATCAGTTTCCCATTCAAAGAATAGGAGGTGCAAGCCCTTTCAGACCATTGGATGTTGCAATCAGGCTCCTCCCATGTGATGTCATATGTTAGTAGTATAAAACTGGGAAGTTCAAAGTGGCGGCCATCTTTGCCATTTGAGCGTTCATACATTCGCCGAGTAAGTAGAAGTACGGAGAGGAGTATTCTTTTTATTTATTTATTTATTTATTTATTTATTTATTTATTTATACAACTTTATAAAAAATTTTCCAAGCATAAACATCTTGTACAGAAAAGTATGATCAAGACATCTCTGTTTAAATTAATTTTCAATTCTGAAAAATAATTCACTCAAATTATAATAGGAAAAGAAAAGAACAGCTTCCCTTGATCGCACACAAGTCCTCTAAATTAAACTAGATCCAAGATTTAAAGAGTATCTTAATTAAATGCAAACAAATATAAAGAAGCACTTTAACTACTACTAATACAGAGAACTAATTTCCAATAGGAGCTGTTGTTACTTCATTATCAAGGCGTTTCATTGAGATAAACCTTATCAGATGAGAAGGATCTACAAATACATATTTCAATGAACCATATCTAATGACACATTTACATGGGTATCTTAAAAAGAAAAAAAACCCAATTTGAGTCACTCCAGGCTTCAAATTTAGGAATTCTCTTCTTCTTTTTTGAGTCTCTCTTGAGACATCTGGAAAAATTTGAATATGGAAACCCAGGAAATCCTTGGATCTATTCTTGAAGTAAAGATTCAGGATTCAGTCCTTGTCTGGAGCCAAAGCCACAGTCAACAGGAAAGTGGCTGGCGTAGCCACTTCTCTGTCCGATTGTTCTAATATAGCGGAAATATCCAATGGATGTTCCTGAGGTTCTTCGACTTTTTCTTTTTGAAGAGTTTGAGCTTTAACAGGAAGATAATAAGCCCTTGTAAGGGGAGGTAGAGAATTTTCAGGTATCTTAAGAATCTCCATAAAATATCGCTTTATCATATCTCGAGGGGAAACTGATAAAATCTTAGGAAAATTTACAATCCGCAGGTTATTAGCCCGAGTATTGTTCTCCAAAGCTTCTAATTTCCTCCTCATGATTGTATTATCTTTAACCAGTTGATCTTGATTTTGTTTGACAGTTATTAATTGTTTATTGGTTTCCTGCTTTAATAAAGATACATCTTGTTTTAAAGAGTTAATTTCTTCTTTCTGAACTTTTATTTCTGTATCCAAGTTTTTTATTTGAGGATTTAAAGTGTTCCCCAAATTAACTACCAAATCCCAAAGAGCTTCTAATGTGACTTGTGGGGATTTAACCACTGAAAATAATTGTACTTGTGTGGTTAGAGTCTGTTCTTGGAGCTGATTTACCTCAGTGAAGCCTTGTCCTCCTCCAGCACTTGGTGTCCCGATTACAGGCTGAGATGTCCCATTCACCGAGCCCTCCAACATGCTTGCCTCTCGAGAAGAGTGAACTTCCTGTCCGGATGCACTCAACTCTCGCGGTGAGCTGGCTGCCTGTGGTTGTGGCTGGTGGAGTGGCGTCCGTTCGTCAGGGCTCAGAGAGATGTCAGGCCCTAGGGAATTCGCCGCAGCGATACTCTCCAGTGGCGTTCCCAGCAGTGATGTCCCTGGCGATCCTTGTTCCCATTGCAGTCGCCGTAGAAAGTCATCAATTGTAGCCGACGGGGGTACTAAGCGTCGGGAGGCAACACCAGCACTTTTCCCCCTCCTTTTCGGCATTTCTGTGCAAGGTAAGAACGAAGTTACGAGCGTCTGAGTAGCAGTTAGTGAGTTGCGGCCATCTTGGATCGGAGAGGAGTATTCTGGCATTGGTCTTACTCTAATAGCGCTGGTTTTTGCATTATTTTCACAGGAGTCCACTGCCCTGACGCAGCTATACAGCGAAACGTCAGCTAGCTTTACATTTGCAGGAACGGACCGCAGCAAAGAAAACAGAAGCTGAGAGATATAAGAACTCATAAGAACTCCCTGCCTAATTGAAGCTAAGTTTATTATCAGATTTTTTGAAAGTTTTTTGATATACATCATCTTAAAATTAGGCGGGAGGGGGAGAGTGCCGATGAGGTTAGTTCCCTATCTAGTGCTGTTGTATAGTTAATCACTGGCAACGCACGGGTATCTGAGGCCTCTCCTCTATAAAGAACTTTAAATGTGTGATCAGTGGAGATAAGTCTGACATGAGAAAACTTCATCACTGTTTCTAATTAAGAATTTGAAAATCGAATAAAAGGGAGGTATTTTTGTGGATTAAGTGACTTGCCCAGTTTCACAAGGAGCAGTGTGGGATTTGAACCCTGAAGAGCCTGCCATTATGGCCTTCACTGACAGACCACTCGACTCTCTTTATGCTGGTTCAAATAATATGAATTTGATAATCAAATAGCAAGAGCTTACAGGAACAAATCACACAGCATACAGAGTAATAGATCATGCACCAGGCTGGCCAGACTGATGGAGAACCTCCGATGAGTTCTGAAACTATGGTTCAAGGAGCTTTCTTTTATATGATTCTGACAGCTCTGGCTCACGGTGCATGTTACATTTCACACTGTCATTTGTGAATCATATTCATTATCTCATTTATTAATCTATGGATTGGTTAACATAATTGAGTGATACTGTGTGTCACGCCTTTTTTCATCTACTTCTCCCTTACTTCCCCGTAAATGTCCTATTAATATATCAAGAACTTCCCTCGAGCACCTGGGCTAACGGCTTTTCAGTTCTGTGGTCAGCTCTCTTGCATTCTCATATCCCTTGTTTCCTGCACAGTATTCGTCCTTCTTCTTGTGAAACTTCCATAAGCTTATCTTACCACTATAGGGCTAAGATCTCTTTTTCACTAGACTTGTTTTTCTCTCCATCTGTGCCTTCTGTTTGACCCTGCTTTCAAGAAAGCAGAAGTATCTTTCAGAGCTGACAGCTTCTATTCAGAGTGTCCATTTTGCTTTTTCAGCAACCATTTTAGGTCTTTTAGCTGTATTGGCTTATTTCTGCTATATTGGGGGAATTCTCAGGGGTCTTCACCTGAGCTTACAGGACTTCTCTCTCCTTCCTCAACCCACAACCTCAGGGTGCTGAGGCTGTGGCTCTAGCCACTGCACCACACACTCCCCAAACTTGTTTCTGCTATTATAGCACAGGTTCCATTTTATGCAATGAGATTACCCCCTCCCCCCCCCTCCATTTTATCAGCTGGGCCAGTGAGGCAAGTGCTCTGATGCTCATAGGAATTCTATGAGCGTCAGAGCATTTACCATGCCGGCTCACGCTAAAAACCTCTAACACAGCTTGATAAAGGAAGCCCTTAGTTACTAATAATTGGTAAAATAGCACTTCTTATTGGTAGCCCATATGGATAATTCCCCACTGAGACCACCAGCCTGCAGCAGGACCTCTATAACATGCATATGTCATTGATGTCGATAAATGAAATGAGCAGTCTTGGGGCGGGACTGGGGCATGGTCTAAGCAGAGCCAAGGGATGGGTGTTCAGATTTGATTCCAGGTAGCATGGAGATATCCAGCACCAGAAATGTCATCATTGGCATTCAGACCTGCTATAAGAAACATTCAAATGGTGACTTGTTTTTAGGGACTACTTGTGTTATTGTTGACAAGAGAACAGCGGAGTACAAGCCTGTGGTTTGAGAGCTATCACTTTCATTGTTTGCCCACAAATGTTATTGTCCTGCCTTCTGTGCTCACATTTTTGCCAATCCTGATCCTACATCCACACAGTCAATACCCGTCTTCTGCAGATACCCTTGTGTCCTCCGCATGTCTGTGTGTGTTGAAGTGAAACAATGTGAGTGTTGTTGGTGTGTGTCTGTGGTGCTTCGTGCTGTTGGAGGGACACACTAGTGGCTGGGAACACACTGGTGTTGGTGATGGGAGAAATTGCTCTGTGGTGCCACATGATTATAGTCAAGGGCAAAGCACTACAATGGACAGCCCATGTCCTGCTGCATGAGATAAAGAGTGAGGACAGGAGATCTTGCCGAAGACATCCCAATGCAGAGATGCACAGGTCCAGAACCCAGTTCCTAGACCTAATTAATACACAATGCATCACCAGGTTCATATTTAATAAAGCTGCCAGGAGATGGAACCTTCCTACTTGCAAAAACATACAGGGGATATCCAGTGCTTTTTTATCTGAAGATTACCTTTTCTCTTGCTGTTTTTTCCACTAGAGCTTCCAGTTGCTCCTGGACTCAGCCAACCAGCCATATCTCAATGCCTCTCAGTTTCTAAATGCTTTCCTTCCTCACTCTGTCAAATATGTATCCTTCCTGAGCACAGTACATACTATGAGTGACTTCTATGGCATTGCCTACTTTCCATCTGTTATAGGAGTGATAGACTTCATCCATGTGGCCCTCAGGCCCCCAAGAAACAGGAAGCCCATCTATTGGAACTGTAAGGTATTCCACTCTAAATATTCAAGTGGTGTGCAATAAGGCTGGGTGACATACTGCAATACGTTGGGGTATACAAGAGGTTTGAAAATGGAAAGATTGCTGGATGAGATATGCAGTTATCTCTAAGTCCATACCCACACCTGGATAACTAGCAGTGCTACATGTATTAATCCTAGAGCATACACACCTAGACACTGCCACTCATATAACAACATAGATAATCAGCTCGGCGACACAGATCCATTCCACCCAGGTGGCAAAAATACTCCCAGA